>NC_044924.1:28350427-28351910 GCF_003576645.1 Ipomoea triloba | reverse complement strand
TTGTGATGGTTTTGTCATTTTGATCCACGAATAACACAGAAAATTCCATTTTTTTTTTTCTTCTTAACGAACAGTACTGGCGCGCCCCGAGGTGATACACTTGGTCTGATGAATTCTTTCTCCAACCGTTCTGCCAATTGCGCCTTTAGTTCCTCCATCTCTTTGGGTGTCATTCGATAAGGTGCTTTCGAGATGGGTGAGGTTCTTGGTACGAGATCGGTGGTGAACTCTACTTCTCTTTCCGGCGGCATTTTCGTGAGGTCGTCGGGGAAATACGTCAAGAATTCGCGTATAACTGGGATTCGATTAATCTCAGGTTCTTCTACTTCGGCATCTTACATCAAACAGAGATATGCTACGCATCCCTGGTGAGTGTACTTTTTCAATTTCTGTGTTGTCAACAACCTTGACTCGGGTTGCCTGCCAATTCCTCGGTAGGATATTCTCCTTCCCTTTGGTCCTCGTAGGACAACCTTTCGCTCATACACGCTATCCGGGCTTTATACTTATCTAACCAATCCATCTCGCGCACTACATCGATGCCCTCAAGTTCAAAACGAACGAGGTTTTCGGGACAGTCAGATCCCGCTATTTTTATTGCAACGTTGTCGTAACTCTCTCTACGGGTCACTACTATTCCTAAAGCGGTTTTGACATTTAGATCTAACCTAACGGTAGGCCATAACTTCCATCTATCTGCAAATGTAGATGATATAATGGAATTGGTAGCTCCCGTATCAAATAATACTGAGCTAAGCACTGGGTTTATGAGAAAGGTACCGGTTACGACGTCGCTAGCCTGAGCTTGCTTGCTGTTAACGACGTAGATCTTGCCCTGGTTTGCTGCGCTGCTTTCTCCCACGGGTGCTTTCCCTTTGTTGGTGGGATTTGGAGCTGTGTTGGCCGGCCTCCCTCGGTTTCCCTGTTGAGAGTTGCCTCCTCCATTTCTTGTCTCCGCGGGCCTCTGGCTGGTGTTCCCACCGAACCCTCCTCTTTGGTTGTTTCTCTGAGAGGGGTCCCGGTAATTGTCTGTTCTGGTTTGGCACTCGTAGTACTTGTGCCCCATAAATCCGCACTTAAAGCATCTGATTTTCTCCCCTTGGCAATTTTCTCCAAGGTGATCTCGTCCACACCTCCGGCAAGCTGAGCCTCTCCTTTGATTCATTCCTCCCTTCCTTTCCCCTTGCATGGGATTAAACCTTCCCTGGTTGGTTTTCTTGTTCTCCGGCTTGAATTTCCCCTGTCTATCATCCACCTTCCTCTTGTTCTTGCTGTACACCTCTTGTTGATCCAGGTACACTTGGTAGTGATCGGATGCTCTGTCGTATGCCTCTTTGAGTGTAGTGCACATAAACGGTGCAATCGCACTCCTCACAGCCCAATCCAGTCCGCGTACGAACCTCCTTGCCTTGCTGGCTTCGTCAGGCACAATACTCTGAGCAAACCTCATCAGCTCCACGTACTGTTCATAGTAGGCCTGCAC
>NC_044924.1:28348243-28348836 GCF_003576645.1 Ipomoea triloba | reverse complement strand
TTGGCGCAGTCCGAAAGATTGAGCCGGTAAAAATAGTTCCCGAACTCTTTTTCACTTGAAATTTTTATGGTAGAACCCCAACTTATAGTACTTGATGTCTGTAAAAAGTTTTGGTCATTTTGATCCACGAATAAACACAAAAAATTCCATTTTTGCCCTTGGCAGTGTGCTGTCCAGAATTTCTCTCCCTGGACCAGTTTTGGAAAAAAAATCGAAAACCATACTTATACTAATCCGATCATTATGAAATTTTATATGCGGGTTCTACACTTATTGAACTACATATCTGAGAAAAATGGAGTCAAAATACCTTACCAATTTTTCCCAATAATTTTCGGAAGTCACTGCCAGAGACTAGCTTAATTTTATTTCACTATTTTCACAAGTATAGGCATATATGGACCTAATACAACATATACATGCATAAACTAGCTATCAATTATCTAGTTTCAAATAACCTCAACCAAATAAAGGGATTCCTTACCTCGATGGAAGATTTTAAAGAAAACCGTAGGAGTTGTTGTTTTCCTTCGTTTGAGTCCAAAGATCCTAAAATATCGCCATAACAACAACATATTCATGCACCTTTAGTT
>NC_044924.1:28279229-28346933 GCF_003576645.1 Ipomoea triloba | reverse complement strand
TTAAATTCTAAGAAGGTTTTAACCAAACAAAGTCTAAAATCTTACCTACACTTAGACACTTGAGTTGGAGAAAGGCTTAGGAGTTCTTGATCACAATAGAAGACTAAGCCAAATTTCTTCCTTCTTCTTCTTGGTGTAATTTCGAAAATGGGATGGAGGGGATGAGAGAGATGATGATGTGAGTTTTGGCTTGAAGACTAAGTAATCAAGTGCAATTGCACCATACCTCATTAATGCTAGCATTAAATGATCCAATCTTAGGCTAGATTTGGTTGCCACTTGTCAATACCCTATGGAGTCCTTAAGAAGATCACAACTTAATTGGCCAGTTTATGGTTAAATCAGATGAAAGCTCGGAGGATTATTACTTAATTCGGGAAAATTCTAACACCAAAATTATCCTAAAAATAATCCCGTCGCTAATCACTCAAATTGGGAATTTTTCGGTATCTCGCGAAATATAGGTACAAGGTTCGTAACAATTTTACCCCTTACAGTCCGCTTAAAATTTTACTTGAACTAACTAGAAGTTCAGGCTTAATCGTATCATACTTAATAATCCAATTCCTAGGAAAATTCGAACTGAATATACATCCCTAAGAATTTTACGGTTCGTGACCGGTACGTAGATCGCAGCTTATTAATGACTAGAAAAAAAAAAATTCTTTCAATCACCGAGAGACCTTCTCATAAATGTCATAGCTTAAAAATATATATTCTCGAACCTTAACTTTGTCGGAAAAACCGAGGGGTTACAACATGGCCAAATCTTTTAGTACACTCCTAAAAATATCCTAATAAGTAGTGGTTAGTTGGGTTCAGCTGTTGGTGCAATATAATGGATTTTCCTTAAACATGATGATAAAAATTAAATGTGATTGTACTAGCCTTGTGACTAATAATTTCACCTATCAGAAAATAGAAACATTAAATATAAAAGAAATAGAGGAATAAATAATATTAAACTAGAAAGAATATTTGTATAGTTGACTTTGAAAATTACAAATGGATGGTATCTACTATAAATACCAGCTACCATTTCTAGTTTCTTTCTAGTTTCTTATATCACTAATACCAATTTTTTTTTAGTTTAATATTATTTACTTCTTTATTGTTTGTTTAAGATTTTATGTTCATGCCTTTTTAATGGGTGGTACCTAATTGCAAGATTTTTGAACACATGATTTTGGTTTAGTATAATTTTGAAATAAATTAGTGAACGTATATACCTACTGACAGCTCTAAATCAATCTAATTAGGTTGATCTTGAGGGAGAGATGATATGTTCAACTCCCATACCCACAATTGAAGAAGAATAAGGAACCGCCAATTAGACAAGCATTATCCATGGTCACCCTGCACATGCTTCGATACAAGAAGTCAAGAACAACACTACCCAACTGTAGTCATTGGCACTTTAATTTGATAATCGCTAATGTAGTCTAAGGAACATAGTCGATCTCACAATATTGTTGTTCGACGTGTCGGAGAATAACACTCCACTTTTTTATTGCATTATACCGAACCGAATTATGTGCTCTATGTCTTCATCAATTGAATGCTTTGTCAGTGGTCGTGGATTTTGTAGACATGTTAGGATCAAACGGGAGGTGCAAGAAATTGAATTATTGTTAGGCCTAATAATGCCGAGGAGGTCATGATGACATATGTCACACAACTCGTCTTTTGTCTGCATTTGGAAACATCTTGCTACTGCCATGTCATCAATGCACAATTCTAAGAGAATCTCCACATCTTGCAATGTAACGGTGACTTCCCCTAATATATAATGGTTCTCTGGGCAACATCAATCCAAATGTATCATTACCAATCTAGACAATCCATCAAAGCCTTCCTGTTGAATGTAAGCCATAACCCTATCATCAAATTCTTGCATCCAAATTCTCAAAATTTTTCCTGACAAAAAAAAATTCCCCTTATTCTTTTAGGGAATCTTCCATTGATTCACAAACTGCACCATCCTTGCACAGCAGAAGATTCCCTAAAAGAATATGAGATTTTTTTTTTATCACTGCAATGGTGGATTTATACTACAACGCTCTGATACCCACTCTGCCAAGCTTTGACCGTATCTCTAGGGTTACAAGCAAAATATTTGCATGCAACCCTAAACATGTACATGTATAAAATTACCCACATACTGTACCTGGTGTTGCCCTCGCAGCCCTAACCCGCTTTAATACCCACTTTGCTTCGTTCTATCCAACACCTATCATCTTCTACACAATGCGATTTCTAGCATTTCAAGCAACTGAACTTGTTTCCTGCAACGAAGACTAACTTTTCTTGTCATTGTATACCCTTCCTTTTAGGAAATTCTGCTCTAATTATATCACCTGTATTTTCCTTTAATCTTACACATATAAATAAAGCAAACCCAAGATCTGTAAGAAATTTTACAATTTCAAGCAAGTGAACCCAATTTTTTTTTATTATGAAATTTGGATTTATCATCACTGCTCACATTCTCTTTAGATAATTATATTCTATTTAACTTTTCACTACTTGTCTTATACAGGTATAGATCGAGAACAAACCATAAATCTATCTACAAGCGATTTCTATTATTTCAGTAGGTGAACTCATTTACTCCATGGGAGACCAAATTTCTAATTATCAATACATTCCTGTAAGGTAATTCTACTCTATTTTATTCACATTACTTTTAGTTTTACATAGGTGAAGAGTGCAAATGCTAGATATATAAGTGATCGATTTTAGAAAGTCTATTATCCTATGTGTTGTTACAATAATGGAAAGCAATTTAATCTAATGTGTCATATATTGGACTTCTTTGAATGTATAACTATATATATGATCTTATATTAATAATAAAAAATCTTGTGATGAAAATATGCATATTATTTATGGTTGAATTGTGTTGGGGTGTTGTTCAACTAGTGGGTACAATGGGTATTGTCAATGTGCTTGGTATGGGTAGAAAATGAAGATATTATAATAAAGAGGGAAAAAAGCATATATAGAAATCTTTGAGAACTTTAATTTGCTTATTTTATTTGGATGAGAATAGAAAAAAGAAAATGTATGAAAATATTTTGAGGAGAAAATGCGCTTAGAAATTTGGATAAAACAACCCAATCCTATGTTTTATTGAAGATTCTTCCCTTCAAAAATTGAGAAGAAAGTCAGCAAAAATGGTAATAAACAATATGAGAATAACATAAGGATAAAAGAAGTTATCAATTATTTTCTTACATATTGTTTCATAATTTTTAAATTCAAAATTTTGTTTTTATTATTAATACAACTTTTAATATAACATCCAAATATACAAAAATTTTCATTAACAATAAATTTAATATATAAACATTTAATTGTAAACATATAACTCAAATTTGAACAGAATAAATAAAATAAGATTAATAAATTATTCTTCACTAGTTCCCATCATATCTCTACATTCCTTTTCTAGTTTCCATTTGTATTGTAGAGGTATAACAATGTTTATGTTTCAACATTTTTGTTGGCTTTGTATGTAAAACATAGCACAACTTGAACCAGGTCCCATTTGCAATTGTGTTCTTACCCAACAACAGCCTCATAGATCTACTCGAGTTTGGAAAGGATCTCGTCAAATAAATAAATCTATTGTTAAGATAAGTACATGTCTCTGCTATTGTTTCAGTTTCCTAGCAATAAGCTATCTATTGTTAAAGTGCTTAATTTTCTTAATAATAATAATATTTTTGTTAATATTATTATCGTCGTTGAAATGGCAGTGGTGATGCAACTGGTGCTTTCAGGAAGAAAGGCCGAAGGCTGATTACTGGTGTAGCCTTCTTGGTACGCCTTTTATTAAAAAGCAATTTTATCTTTATTTTACCTAATAAATATGCCTTATTTTATTACAAATTAATTTTGATAAATGATAATTATTTGGTTTAATATTGTCATAGTAATATTACCTTAATTAATTTATAAATTATTTTTGGAATATAGTAATGTAGGGTAATTGCTTGTTTTGAAATATTGATACCCTTTAGTCTTTAATTTTGGCATTAAAATTTTCAAATTGAGATTAATTATGGCATTATTTGTAATTGAATTATTGTCATTGTTAGTACAATTACAGTAATTCTTGTCATGCTTACTCAATTTTTTTTATTATGAAATTTGGATTTATCATCACTGCTCATATTCTCTTTAGATAATTATATTCTATTTAACTTTTCACTACTTGTCTTATACAAGTATAGATCGATAACAAACCATAAATCTATCTACAAGCGATTTCTATTATTTCAGCAATTCACTCTAGGGGAGAACAAATTTCTAATTATCAATACATTCCTGTAAGGTAATTCTACTCTATTTCACTCACATTAGTTTTAGTTTTACATAGGTGAAGAATGCTAATACTAGATATATAAGTGATCTGTACGAGTTTAGAAAGTCTATTATCCTATGTGTTGTTACAATAATGGAAATCAATTTAACCTAATGTGTCATATATTAGACTTCTTTGAATGTATAACTATACATATGATCTTATATTAATAATAAAAAAGCTTGTGATGAAAATATGCATGTTATTTATGGTTGAATTGTGTTTGGGTGTTGTTCAACTAGTGGGTACAATGGGCATTGTCAATGTGCTTGGGCCGGGTAAAAAATGAAGATATTATAATAAAGAGGGAAAAAAGCATTATATATAAGTCTTTGAGAACTTTAATTTGCTTATTTTATTTGGATGAGAATAGAAAAAAGAAGAGCTTATTACCGAAATGGACCCTCGATTATTGCTAAATTACTAATTTGGTACTCGACAATTTTTTGTGCCCAATTAAGTCCCTCGACTATGAAAATTTTAACCAATTTGGTCCTTCATTTATTTTGTCGTTAAACATCAATTTAATTGGGACCAAATTGGTAATTTTGCTATAGTCAAGGGATCAAATTGGTAAATTTTCTATAGTCAAGGGACCAAATTGGTAATTAATTTTTCACTGAAATGGTCCATTGACTATAGCAAAATTATCAATTAATTGGTCCATTGACTATAGCACAATTACCAATTTGGTCCCGATTTTATCAGATGTTTAACGGCAAAATAAACAGAGGATCAAATTGGTTAAAATTTTCAAAGTCGAGGGACTTAATTGGGCACGAAAAATTATCGAGGACTAAATTGGTAATTTCGCAATAGTCGAGGAACCATTTCAGTAATAAGCTCAAAAAAGAAAATGTATGAAGATATTTTGAGGAGAAAATGCGCTTAGGAATTAGGATAAAACAACCCAATCCTATGTTTTATTGAAGATTCTTCCCTCCAAAAATTGAGAAGAAAGTCAGGAAAAATGATAATAAATAATATGAGAATAACATAAGGATAAAAGAAGTTATCCATTATTTTCTTA
Source organism: Ipomoea triloba (assembly GCF_003576645.1). NCBI lineage: Eukaryota > Viridiplantae > Streptophyta > Magnoliopsida > Solanales > Convolvulaceae > Ipomoea > Ipomoea triloba. The sequence goes on along the minus strand of NC_044924.1, from coordinate 28,341,534 downwards.
AATATTGTTTCATAATTTTTAAATTCAAAATTTAGTTTTTATTATTAATACAACTTTTAATATAACATCCAAATATACAAAAATTTTCATTAACAATAAATTTAATATATAAACATTGAATTGTAAATATATAACTCAAATTTGAACTGAGTAAATAAAATAAAATAATTAAATTATTATTCACTAGTTCCCATCATATCTCTATATTCCTTTTCTTATATTTTCTCTTCCATTATCTTCCCACAAATGTTTTACCCATCTAAACAACTAGTCCTGTTGTATTAGGGACATAGAATTACCTAAAATTTCTAGTTTCCATGTGTATTGTAGAGGTATGTTTAACAATGTTTATGTTTCAACATTTTTTGTTGGCTTTGTATGTAGAACATGGCACAACTTGAACTAGGTCCCATTTGCAATTCTGTTCTTACCCAACAAGAGCCTCATAGATCTACTCAAGTTTGGAACGGATCTCGTCAAATAAATAAATCCTTGAAGTGTTGCAGATATGATAGGTCATTTTGGAATGCAAAAAAAAGAATTTGATGATAGAGTTATGGCATACATTCAACTGGCAGGCTTTGATGGGTTGTCGAGATTAGAAAGGATACATATGGATTGGTCTTTGATCACTGCAATGGTGGAGAGATGGCGCCCAGAAACTCATTGTTTCCAACTTCCATTTGGGGAAGTCACCATCACATTGCAAGATGTGGAGGTTTTTTAGGACTGCGCATTGATGGCATGGCAGTGACAAGTGTCCAAACGGGAACAAAAAATGAGTGGTGTGACATATGTCATGACCTCCTCGGCATTAGCTAGGGTTCGTTACTTTCTCCTTTGCACACACTCAGCACCATCCTTGCACAAATCTTGCATTGAACTTTATAGGCGGTGAGTTTGTCAAATTTATGAAATTTCTGTTTCGCCTCAAACACATGTCAGTACATACGACTTGCGCTTCTTGTATGTATTATGGCATACGACAAACGCAAATGGGACTTTATTCTTGATACCTTCTTGAATCCTTGACAATTTTGGCTACTTGATTGTTGTTGTTGCATTTGTGAGAGTAGATTGGTATGCTGCAAACAGTAGTTTTTACTTAGCTTGATACCTCTCATTCTTATTTTCCTCAGACTCAACACGCTCTTGTCATGCCTATAGAATGTAGACTGAAGGTGTTGTGGGTGACTTGTAATCCCAGCCTAATCTAGAAGCGTGTGGTGTGCATGCTAGCATGAGCTGAGGCTAGGAATTCACTTGAATGGGAAGTACCTACGAAATGAGTTGTAGGTTGGTGAAGTACTATGGAACCATACATTACGGAGGCATCTGATGCAAGAAGTTGAGGGACGAAGAAGCCAACCAGAGATACATTTTTGAAAAATGAGATCGAGAGAATTGCATCCATATAAAGTAAATAATAGATAATTGTAAATTTAGTGATATGACATTTTGAAAGTAAGAAAATTGCATGAGTGATGATAGCCTAGACTTTTATTTTGTAAGTCTATATCACATCACCAACTTGGTTTATTGTATATCATGAACTTAACTACTTAGATTTCACTAGTATATCATGAACTTTAATACTAGCATGAATGAATTTTTTTGACAAACTCAATTACAACTTGGATTTTTTACCGGAAACTCTAAAGTCCCAAATGATTTTTTAGTTCTTTTGTTTAAAAGTTCCATTGTTAATTTGTGTCCATTCATCATGAAATTTACCCATTATTTCAGTCAAAAACCTCAACACACCAGCAATTGCATACTGGACAACTTCAATTTTGATGCTAAAGGCATGGACCCTCAACCAGGATGGTGGACCTGCTATATAATCTAACATATTATTGCAAAGTTCTATTAATGTATTCTCAAATTTTACTCTCCACTTTTACTCCATGATGTGACAACCAATGATATGATATTTTCATAATGTGAGTCACAAAAAAAGTGTCTGCATCAAGAATTTATGAGAAGGAGTAGAAGTTAGAAGTAAGAAGTAAGGAGTCCATGTAATATTTTTCATTATTGTAATCATGTTTGGTCATTACCATCAGTACCCACTGCCTTCACAACATTTTATTCGTTTTTAAGATTCCGACCATTTTCTCTCTTCCATCAATCTTGTGGAAGTTTACTCCGGCTGGTGTCGTAATTAATTAGCCAGCGGTGGCATCTTGAATTTGCCAAACTAATGAATAACTCTGTCCGGTAAGTGCTACTCTACAATGTGGTACATAATCAGAGAAGACTCCGTCATTCAGACACGCTCCCCTGCTTTGCAATAATCTGGTAACTCATCCAAGTTTTCATTTGCCATCATATCCATTATATTTAAAGTATTCCACTTGAAAATGCAATTGAATTAGCAATCACACATAAAGTAGTTTTTTGGTTTCAATATAGTGCGTATAAGAATATAAGTATCTTAGCACATACGTGAGTGCCTATTGTCAAGTTGATCTCTTTATGCTTCTAAGACAGGACTAGTTTTTTTTTTTTTTTTACTTTTTTTATTCTAAAAAAAAAAAAGAAAAGAAAAAAGGAGACATGTTATACCAACTACCATTTCTACTTTCTTATCTATCACTAATAAATAAATAATATATTTTTGTAGTATAATATTATTACTTCTTTATTGTTTTTTTTTTAAATTTTTATGTTCGTGCCTTTTCGCTAGGTGATAGCTATTGGACCATATTTAAATTTTAATGCATGGTCTTTGATTAGTATAATTTTGAAATAAATTAGTACCCTAGCTTTAGGTTGATCAATTAGGCACTCCCAAACCCACAATTGAAGAAGAATGAGGGCAATGCCAATTTGACAAACATTATCTATTGTCACCCTGCACATGCGAACAGCACTTCCCCAACTGTAGTCATTGGCACTTTCAAATTCTAGCTTTAATTTGGCTAAGAAACATAGTCTTACCTTGTTGTTTGACGTGTTGGGGAATAACACTCCACCTTGTATGTAATTGCATGGTATGCATTTGGGGGACCATGCGTTGTATGGCTTCATTAGTTGAATGCTTTGTCAGTTCTATAGGCATGTCAAGATCAAACGAGAGATGTGGGAAATTGAGTTGTTGTTGGACCTAATGCCAGGGAGGACATGACATATGTCACATCACTCATCATTTGTCCGCTTTTGGAAACCTCTTGTCACTTATGCCTTGAAGGTGTAGTCCTAATTAAGAGAATCTCCCCATCTAGCAATGCGATGGTGACTTCGCCAAAAGAAGCTGGAAAGTATGGGTCTCTGTGCAACATCTCTCCACTATGCAGTGATCAAAGGCCATTCCAAATGTATAATTTTCAATCTAGACAGCCGATCAATGCCGACTAGTTAGTTGAATATAAGACATAACCCTATCATCGAATTCTTGCACCTAAATCCTCAAATTCTTTTAATTTAGGGAATTTAATCTTCCATTGATGAACACACACTGCACCATCCTTGCACAGTTGCACTCAACCACTTCACCAACATTGGAGACACATAAATTAATCACAGCAAAAGCATAACCATCCACTCAAGTCTCCTTACAAACTGCTGATGCAATTCGCCGATCCAACCCTCTATCACAGTCCACTATCTGATATCTGCTAACACAATTTGTTAACCGTTAACTGCTAATCATTGATTGCCAAACAAGCCCATAGCTTTCACCTGCATTTCCAACTTTCTCCAAACCATCTCTAGCCATAACCCTCGCCTGCATTAATCAAACAAAAATTTCTTGGATTAATTAATAATGTTCAAAATCATAATAATGCTTCCATAATCAATGATTATGCCAAATTTATTTTGTTTTAACTTACCAATTAACTATTCTAGTTTTGATTCGAAAGGCAAGAATCCTCGTTTGGTCATTATCATTACCAAAGTCACTACAGCAAATATGGCATTTAGCTGCGGTTTTATGGCATTTAGTGGCGGTTACAAACCACCGCCACTAATGTGTTTCCCGACGATTATTCAACCTTGGCTAAATAGTGTCTCGTGAAGGATTTAGCGGCGGTTTTCTACCATCGCGGGAATTAATGGGAAACTTATTTAACAGCGCTTTTAAAACTGCCTCTAATATTTATTTAATATTTACTTTAAATTTTAGAGGTGATTTTAAAATCACCTCTAATATTTATTTATTATTTGCTTTAAATTTTAGCATCGGTTTTAAAACCGCCGCTAATATTTAATTGATATTTACTTTAAATTTTAGAGACAGGTATTAAGTGTCGTTAATAAAAGAATACTTTTTAATTTTAGTGTTATTAGTAAAGGTTTTATAACTGTAGCTAAAATATATTTTTTATTTTCTTTTAGGATTTTCTCATCTAAGAGCGGATGCTACTAAAATTTATAATTGCCACTAAATTAATTTTTGTTGTAAACCTCTACTTTCATATGTGCATTGCAAACACAAATCAATACACATTTAATCTAAAAGAAAATCAGATGTAACTTGTATTGCCAAATACTAATGTCCAACAATATTCAAGGAATTGAAGTTTACATATTAAAAGAAAATCAATTCTACATATCAACAAAGTCAACAGTAAATAATACTTGTCAAATAATAACATTTAACAATACTCAAGCACAGTAGTCTACGTATTAATTAAATTCCATTTATAACTAAAAAGTATGCGTTATATTAAAAATATAACGCAACATTGTATTTCCTTCAACGTGACACTATGGTGGACCGGGTAATACAAAAACAAAATACTTTTTTCTAGTTTAATATTATTTACTTCTTTATTGTATTAGTTTTTAATTCTATGTTACTTTTTTTTTTTAAATTTATTAATGAGTGGTGCCTATTCGACCATATTTAATTTTCAACACAAGGTCTTGGATTAGTACAATTTCATATATGCATCTCTAGGTCAATCTATTAGGTCCGGAGGGAGAGAATATAATATGTTTGGAGAGAATAGAGCGAGATACTTTCCTAAACTCACGATTGAAGTAGAGTGAGGGAACCACCAATTTGACAAGCATTATCCACTCGTTGGGTTGCATTAGACCGAACTCTAAAATTAAACTTCAACGGGATCCGGTAGCAAGTGTGCGGCTGCTTTGCACATGCTTCGATACAAGAAGGCAAGAACAACACTGCCCTGCCCATGATCGGACGCAGATAGTCAACTATTTGCTGCGTCTGGAAAACTCCGGATGCAGACTGTTCGGACAATTTGCGTCTGTGGCATATGCGCCCGGGCAACTCCTGACACAGATTGTCCTCAACTCCGGACGCAAATGACTGATTTTGTACTATTGTTGGCACTTTGAAATTCCTTTTGTGGACTAAGAAACATATATAATCCCACCATGTTGCATTGTTCAACATGTTAGGAAATAACATTCCATTTAGTAATTGCATGATACTCAATCGGGTCAATGGGTTGCACGTCTTATGGGTTTGAATGCTATGTTAGTAGTATCAGATTATGTAGAGATATGCCATGATCAAACGAGAGGTGCCGAAAACTGAGTGGTTATCTCTGCATTTTAATTTGCAGAAAGATTTGAAGGTCCAAAACCAGTTGAACGACACGCAGCCAGTATACCCCTTTCAATTGACATAGTGCACAGTCCTTGCCCAAATCTTGCACCCAACCACTTTACCAATTTAATTCCAATCTATCTTTTAACACACATAAATTAATCACAACTGGAACACAATTATCCACTCAACCTTTCAGAAATTAATAACATATCAAGAACACGCACACCAGCAAATGCACACTCGACAACTTGGTAGATTTATTTGACAAACTTGAGTAGATCTATGAAGCTTTTGCTCCGTAAGAACAAAATTGCAATTGGGACCTGGTTCAAGTTGTGACATGCCCAACAAAACCAATAATAAAAAAAGAAGGTTGAAACACAAACATTGTTATACTACCTCTACAATACACATGAAAACTAGAATTTTTATTTTTTTTTTAAAGGGAAAACTAGAAAACTAGAAATTCTAGGTAACTATATATATGTTCCTGATATAACAAAGCTGGTTGTTTAGATGGGTAAAACATATGTGGAAAGATAATGTAAGAGAAATGTAAGAAATGGAACTTAGAGATATGATGGAAACTAGTGAAAATAATTTTTCAATCTTATTTTATATTAAATTTATTCTTGTTAGGAAAATTTGTATATTTAGACATTATATTAAAAGTTGTATTAATAAAAAAAAATTTGAATTTAAAAATTATGAAAACAATATTTAAAAAAAATATATGGATAACTTCTTTTTTATTCTCACATTATTTATCATCATTTTCCCCTGACTTTTTAATATAGGAATAGATTATTTTATCCCAATTCCCAAAGCACATTTTTTCATAATATTTTCGTACATTTTTTTTTATCTATTTTCATCGAAATAAAATAAACAAATTATAGCTCTCAAAAACTTGTATAATGTTTTTTCTCCTTTTCTTATTAATATCTTCGTTTTCTACCCCATCCCCAGTCATTGATGACCATGTCCACTCTGCCCACTAGTTGAACAACATCCAAACAAAATTGAACCATAACTAGCTACTAACCTGCATATTTTGCTCACAAGTATATTTATATATGTAAGATGATATATGTAGTTTTACATTCAAAGTAGTCAGATATATAACACATTAGATTAAATTTTTTTCCACTATTGTGACAAAACAAGTTACTGCACTTACTAAAATGGTATAAATCACTTATACATCTAGCTTTTGTGCTCTTCACCTATGCAAGAATGAGCGAAATAGAGTAGAGTCACCTTAAAGAAATGCGAACAACAATGAGAAATTTTATCTTCTTCGGAGTAATGAGTTCACATGCTTAAAATGGTAGAAAAAATTTATAGATTTATGGTTTGGTCTTGATATGCACCAGTCTATGGCTAAAAGTAATGTAAAGTTAATTGGATCAAATATAATTACCTATAAAGAATGTTGGCAATGATGATAAATCCAGTCTGCATAGAAAGAAACAAGTTTACTAGCTTGAAATAGTAAAAATCCTTATAGATCTAGTGTTTGTTTCATGTACCCCAACAAGACTAAAAGTAATGCAATTGATATGCTTGAGTATAATTACCTAAAAGGAAGGTGGACAATATAATGACCAAAAAAAAAGTTTGTGCAATTCTAATCAACCGCAAGTGGGTAATACTTGATAGTCAGGTCAAGATGGTCAATAGAAGAAGAAAAAGAGGCCTTGACAGAGAAGTTTGAGAGAGAGCTAGAGAAGGAGGAGATGTTTTGTACGTAGAATGAATGATGAAATGATCTGTATATATTATATTGTACTGTTACCTTTTGTGAAAACTTGAAAATATAAGTTGAAAGTTACAATTTTGCTCATTTTTTGAAAAATGAACCAAAAAACATCAAGACAACTTTCTATAATGCAATCAAACACTGAAAATGAAAATGTTTTCAGGAAAATGACTCAATTTTCAGAAAACATTTTTCGGAAGTCGTTTTTCTGGTTTCCAAACACACCCTTAATGTATGTGTACATTGGTTTTTCAATTGCGGTTTAAATGGAGGCTATATGAAAATGAGTTGGATGTGTTAATTACCATATTATTACAAATTACGATAGCATGTCTAGATGACGAAGTCTCCTCTGATTATGTACGAGGTGGTAGAGTACGTGGCTCTTTTCAGACAGAGTTCTCCCTCAGTTTGGACTTTTCTGATGAAAGGTTGAGCAAATGGTAAAAAAAACATGAGTGTCACTTGAGTTTGTTAAATCTTCTAAATTTTTTTTTTAACTTAAACTACAAAAATCACAAGTACAACTCCCATTTCTCATTCAGGTGAATTCCCAGCCTCATGTTAGCATGCACACCACAAGCTTCTAGATCATGCCCGGATATTTGATCACCCTCAACAACTTTACTTTACATTCTATGGGGCAGGACAAGGGGTTTTGAGTCTGAAGAAATTAAGAATGAGCGGTATCAAGCAAAGCAACTAACCCTGTTATTTGCTGCAAGCCAATCTACTCTCACAAATGCAACAACAACAACCAAGTAACCAAAGTACTGGTCAAGGGTCAGGGAGGTATCAAGAATAAAGTTTCAGGTAGAAGAGAGTAGGGAAGATAGAAGAGGAAAATTAAGAAAAAATAAATAAATTTTGACAAAAAAATTAGGTTTTTTATGCACCCAACTGGCTCAGGAACTGCACGCACCCAGTTGGGGGCAAATTTTCCCACAGGCCAGAGTGGCGCAGTTGCTTTCGTTCCTTTCCCCTTTCTGTAGACCACACAATTTTGGATTTGCAGGGGTAAAAACATATATAAAAAAACACAAAACATTGAACCATTTCTCAAATCCCTCCATAATGTATGGTTCCACAGTACTTCAAAAACCTACAAATCATTCTGTATGTACTTGCCATTCGAAACTAACAAATCACTTGATGTATGTATTGATTTTTCAATTGCATTTTTGAGTGCCCTTAAAATGGAGGCTATATGAAAATGAGTTGGATGAGTTACCAGATTATTGCAAATTAGCATAGAACGTCTAGATTCCAAAGTCTCCTCTGATTATGTACGATGTGGTAGAGTGTCACTTTTCGGACAGATCAGAGTTCTTCGTCAGTTTGGAAAATTCAAGCAATCGTGGCCGGCCAACTTCAACACCAAAGTAGACTTGCACAAGATTGATGGAAGAGTGAAAAGGGGCACAAACTAGAGCATTAGGCACAAGCACTAATTGATAGAATGGGAAAAAAGTGAAGAAAATGTTGTGAATGGGTGATGATGATAATGATCGGACGTGGTTACAATAATATGTTAGAGCAACTTCATTTTTTTTTTTTTGCAATTTTTTTCAGGTCCGTAGGAAAAAAAAAAAAAGAAAAGAAACTGAGTTGAAGGAAAAAAAAAATGTTTACACGCATTTGCTAGAGCTCATCACAATTCTGAAGACCCCACAAAAATGGGCTGTTTTAAAATATTTCAGAAGACTCCACAAAAAAACCATTACTTTCTAGAGCTCATCACATTTCTCTTTCCTATACTTTCTTTCGTCCACCTCATGCTTGGCCCCACATGTGATGGAAGGTGCTCTTAGATTGTACAACCTGATTGTACTTCGTGCCATTACCAACCCGGTCAACCATCCTGATTGAGGATTCATGCATCCCTATAACATAGAAAAGTAGTTGTCTAGTGTGCATTTGTTGGTTTGTAGGAGTTTTTGACTAAAATGGGTAAATAAATTCTATGATGAACACACACAAATGGGAAACTTTAAAAATCTGATATATTTTTTTTTATTTTATAAAAACTTGTTTGGTACTTGAGCTTTTGGTAAAAAAAAAAAAAATTGGAGTGTCACTTGATCGAGTTTATCAAATTTCTAAAATTATTATTATTATTATTTTGCCTAAAATACAACAAACACAAGTGCAACGTCCATTTCTCGTATGTATTCATATACGTACTAATGGAAAGTTCATCATAAAGTGAAATCAGAATTGAGTTCTACTATAGGAACTCTCAATGTGCAATCCTAAGAGAATCTCCACATCTTACAATGTAATGGTGACTTCCCCTAGAATATATAATGGTTCTCTGGGCAACATCAGTCCAAAAGTATCATTAACAATCTAGACAATCCATCAAAGCCTTCTTGTTCAATGTAAGCGTAATCCCTTTAATCAAATTTTTGCATCCAAATCCTCAAAATTTTTCCTAACAAAAAAATAATAATAAAAATCTTCGTATTCTTTTAGAGAATCTTCCATTGATGCACAAAATGCACCATCCTTATACAAATATCAAGATTTGTGCAAGGATGGTGCATTTTGTGAATCAATGGAAGATTCCCTAAAAGAACATTAGATTTCTTTTTTTTTTTTCTTTTTTTTTTTATCACTGCAATGGTGGATTTCTAGTACAACCCTCTGATACCTACTCCGCCAAGCTTTGACCATACCTCTAGGGTTGCAAGCAAAATATTCGCGTGCAACCCTAAACATGTACATGTACAAAATTACCAACATACTATACAGGGTGTTGCCCTCGCAGCCCTAACCCGCTTTAATACCCACTTTGCTTCGTTATATTCAACACCTATCATCTTCTACACAACGCGATTTCTAGCATTTCAAGCAATTGAATTGTTTCCTGCAACGAAAACTAACTTTTCTTGTCATTGTATACCCTTCCTTTTAGGTAATTCTGCTCTAATTATATCACCTGTATTTTCCTTTAATCTTACACAGATACATAGATCAAACCCAAGATTTGTAAGAAATTTTACAATTTCATGCAAATGAACCCAATTTTTTTTCATTATGAAATTTGGATTTATCATTACTGCTCACATTCTCTTTAGATAATTATATTCTATTTAACTTTTCACTACTTGTCTTATACAGGTATAGATCGAGAACAAACCATAAATCTATCTACAATCGATTTCTATTATTTCAGCAGGTGAACTCATTCACTCTAGGGGAGACCAAATTTCTAATTATCAATACATTCCTTTAAGGTAATTCTACTCTATTTCACTCACATTACTTTTAGTTTTACATAGGTGAACAGTGTAAATGCTAGATATATAAGTGATCTGATCTGTACGATTTTAGAAAGTCTATTATCCTATGTGTTGTTAGAATAATGGAAAGCAATTTTATCTAATGTATCATATATTAGACTTCTTTGAATGTATAACTATATATATGATCTTATATTAATAATAAAAAAGCTTGTGATGAAAATATGCATGTTATTTATGGTTGAATTGTGTTTGGGTGTTGTTCAACTAGTGGGTACAATGGGCATTGTCAATGTGCTTGGGCTGGGTAGAAAATAAAGATATTATAATAAAGAGGGAAAAAAGCGTTATATAGAAGTGTTTGAGAACTTTAATTTGCTTATTTTATTTGGATGGGAATAGAAAAAAGAATATGTATGAAGATATTTTGAGGAGAAAATGCGCTTATGAGTTTGTTAAATTTTCTAAAATTCTTTTTTTTTTTTTTAAAGAAATAAACTTAAACTACAAAAAACACAAGTACAACTTCCATTTCTCATTCAGGAGTTTCCCGGATGCAGACTGTTCGGACAATTTGCGTCTGTGGCATATGCGTCTGGGCAACTCCTGACGCAGATTGTCCTCAACTTCGGACGCAAATGATTGATTCTGTACTATTGTTGGCACTCTGAAATTCTTTTTGTGGACTAAGAAACATATATAATCCCACCATGTTGCATTGTTCAACATGTTAGGAAATAACATTCCATTTAGTAATTGCATGATACACAGTCGGGTCAGGGGTTGCACGTCTTATGAGTTTGAATGCTCTGTCTGTGTTAGTATAAGATTATGTAGAGATATGTCATGATCAAACGAGAGGTGCCAAAAATTGAGTTGTTATGTCTGCATTTTAATTTGCAGAAGGATTTGAAGCTCCAAAACCAGTTAAACAACATGCAGCCAGTGTACCCCTTTCAATTGACATAGTGCACAATCGTTGCCTAAATCTTGCACCCAACCACTTTACCAATTTAATTCCAATATATCTTTTAACAAACATAAATTAATCACAACTGGAACACAATCATACACTCAATCTTTCAGAAATTAATAACATATCAAGAACATGCACACCAGCAAATGCACACTGGACAACTTGGTAGATTTATTTGACAAACTTGAGTAGACCTATGAAGCTTTTGCTGGGTAAGAACAAAATTGCAATTGGGACCTGGTTCAAGTTGTGAGATGTGCAACAAAACCAATAATAAAAAAAAGAAGGTTGAAACACAAACATTGTTATACTACCTCTACAATACACATGAAAACTAGAAATTTCTTTGTTTTTTTTGAAAGGGAAAACTAGAAAATTAGAAATTCTAGGTAACTACATATGTTCTTGATATAACAAAGCTGGTTGTTTAGATGGGTAAAACATATGTGGGAAGATAATGGAAGAGAAATGTAAGAAAAGAAACATAGAGATCAAATATGATGGAAACTAGTGAAAATAATTTTTTAATCCTATTTTGTTTATTCAGTTCAAATTCAAGCTATAGATTTACAATTCAATTTTTATATTAAATTTATTGTTATTGGGAAAAATTGTATATTTAGACATTATATTAAAAGTTGTATTAATAAAAACACAAAATTTTGAATTTAAAAATTATGAAAACAATATTTATAAAAAAATAAGTGGATAACTTCTTTTATCCTGATGTTATTCTCACATTAGTTATCATCATTTCCCCTGAATTTTTAATATAGGATGGATTATTTTATCCCAATTCCCAAAGCACATTTTTTCATAATATATTCCTGCATTTTAATTTTTATATATTTTCATTGAAATAAAATAAACAAATTATAGCTAATGTTTTTTCTCTTTTTCTTATTAATATCTTCATTTTCTACCCTAGCCCCAGTCATTGATGACCTTGTCCACTCTGCCCAGTAGTTGAACAACATCCGAACAAAATTGAACCATAAGTAGCTACTAACCTGCATATTTTGATCACAAGTATATTTATACTAGTATTTTTTACGCGCAATTCGCAAAAATTCATGCCCAATATTAAAATATTAATAAATACAAATAATTAAAATTTATAATTTGAATTATATATACACAAATAATATTGATAAGTGCAAAAGATGCCATCTTTATAAGGTTGTTATCGGATCGTCTAGTGCACAATTCGTAGCTTTTGTGTTTGATTTGTCCCTTTATTGCGTTAGAATGCTTCATATTGCCATTGGACCCCGTTCCACACTTGGTTAATCATTTTGTAGGTAAAAAGATGGGCAAAAAGGCAGAAAATGGCTAGATTCCGAAGAAGGATTCACGAGCCGAAAATTGGAAGCAAAGGACCGGCCGGACGCGCCTGGGACGCGCGTCCATCCAGGCGTCCACGTCCCAGATCCGCGAAGTGCAAAGCAGTCCCTTGCGGACGCCTGCTGGACGCCACCGGACGCTCCGCGTCCGAAAATCAGCTCTCTGAAGTTTGAAGTCTGTGTAGCAGTCTGCTGTGGACGCGCAGTGGACGCGCGCGTCCACCCGGGCGTCCATCAGAACGCTCGCAGAAGTTGAAGTCTGGACGCATTTATCGCAGTGGACGCGCCCGTGGACGCGCGTCCACCCGTGCGTCCATCGCGGAAAATTGGCGGTTGGGCGAGATTTAAAAGGGGAATTGAGCCATTTTGCGGGGGATCCATCACATTTTCATTTTAGATCAGTTTAGAATATTTCTCTCTCTAGGATTAGCCTAGAGAGATCTCCCCCAATTCACTCCACATTCCCAATTCACTCCACATTGCAATTCTTAGTTTAGATTAGAATTAGAGAAGAATTCCATTGTTGCAAGATTGAGATCTACATTCAATTTCAAGTTCAAGGTTTGATTTCAAGCTAAGTCTTCCTTTTAATTTCTTGTCATTACTTTTGCTTTTGCTATTTCAATTCCAAGTATGATTAGATAGATCTTTGTGGATTTGGATTGAGCAATGTTGTATGGATATTCTTGAGCTTTGAATTGATTAATTAGGTTTTGCAATTGCTTGATTATGAGTTTGGTTGTGTGAGTGGTTATCCACTTTGACTCTTGTGTAGGGGTGATCAACCTATATGAGAGGTGTTTGGAGAAGGAGTCTCACCTACGAGAGTAGAGATACTCCTTAGCCTAGCCTAGCACGGTTCCTTCCCACCTTTGAGAAAAGGGGGATTGGAAGGCAAATAGCACACCATGTGTTCGATAATTTGCCTCACCTAGCCTAGTTGCCATGAGAATGGGACTATGGACTAGATGATAGGCCAATGACCACGAGAGTGGCGTTGGCATAGTTGTCTTGCCTCATTTTCATTATCTAAGTGTTGCTAGCCTAGTATCTTAGGAAATCAAGGATACCTATATGAGTTGCAATATCCAAATCCTCCTTTCCACTTAATTGTTTCTTTTGTTTGTTCCTTATTTTCCTTATGTTTCATGCACCTTTCTTACCTATGTTTGGGTTAGCTTTCAAACACTAAACACTCTTGTGCTTAATCCCCTTACCGCTTGAACTCCCTCCTTGCCATCCTTTGAGAACGATACTCGGGAACTTCTTCCCGTTTTACCACCTATTACTTTCCATCCACCGCGAAAACTACAACTTATCAAATATATATGTATTTTATACACACACATATATGATTTACCATTAATAGAAATTTAATTAAAATATAATTAATCATTAAATTAATTATATAATGATTTTAATAAAATGATAATTAAAGAATAAGAAAAAGATATGATAGATATAGGTGTATGATAATAATGATGGAATTAAAAAGTAACCGTGTTATAATGTTGTAAGGGTAGAATGAACCCTACCAACGTGGAAGTAAATTAATTTTAGAAGTAACCTACTTGAAGACAAGAAGACTTTTCTACTAGAAGTTAAGTTATCTTCAAAAAGCTACAAGACAATAATCTTTGAGAGGTTGAAGTTGTAAAGAGGTCAAAGACTCGAAACGTTGAAGATTCAAGAGGTTGAAGATAAAAGAGTCGAAGATTCGAAAAGTTGAAGACTAGAAGGTTCAATGTTCGAAAAGCGGAAGGGCTAACCTTTACCGGAAAGTAAGGGGCACAGAAAGTTAACTTAAGCCAGAAGTTCATTTTTTATTAGTTAAGGATTGACTAAAGAAAGTTAAATATGAGATGTTATTAAGGAAGGATTCAAAAGGTTAACCACGATAAGTCAAATATTACCTTTTCGCATATACTATCCAAGCATTCTCTGGTCGAATAGTAAACACCTTCAAAAGCTCATAGTGTAAGAAGAATATTACCAAGGCAAAAGGAGTCCTAAGTACACATCCCAAGGAAAATTTTCCAAAAAGTCCTAGACATTTTGCACAACTAACAAAGCTAGGAGTAGACGCAAAAAAGATGCATCCAACGGTTGGAAATTTGACAAAAGTAACTTACTACATTACCCACTAGTCTTTGCACACAAGATAATAGACATTTGAAATTTGTTTCTCTGCAATGGACATATTTTCAAGTAGGTCTATAAATAGCTACATTCAATTATTGCGAACAAGTTATTTAAGTGCATTGCAAAGCAAACAAGTCTCATCCAGTAGACCAGTGAAGAGAGAGCTAAAGCTACATTGCAAGATCAAGCTCAAAGGACTACGACATTCAACGAGAAGTTCCACGTCGAGTCTTGAAGTTTGAGATTGTGAACAACCTTTCTCTACTAGGTTTAGGAGAAAGGGGCTGAGTAACAAGTGTTGCTTGTGAAAAATCTTGAGGATCGTAGCCAGCTTTGTGATCGAGGCACAATCGCTTATTTTGTACTAAAGGGTTTAGTGCAATCCTCCTTCTGTTAAGGAGAAGAGTAGACATAGGCTATGTTTTGGCCGAACCACTTAAAAAATTCTCTCTCTCTCTCTTACTGCACTTTATATTATAGCTCATAATCAATCAAACCTAATTTTGATAAAAACAAATACGTGCAACAAATTAAAAAGGGGAAGAACTTATTTTCCATTGCGTAATCAAAGTCATTCTAAGTTCAAGTTCACTTTAGCTGAAGAATCTTTGAAACAATTTTTTTTTTTTAATTATACAAGTCTATTCACTCCCCCCCCCTCCCCCAACACTTGTAACCCTTACCCCTTGGGACCAATACGTAATATATTAAAAATGAATATTTATCATAGATCTATCTTGCTATGTGAATCATAGCTCATAGTATAAACATATATGGCTCTTATGCTGTGATATGACAAATTTTTTTGGCTGGACATTTGCGTCAAGTTAATTAAACATGACATCTAAGGTAGATGTGTTAAAGTAGGCCAAAACTAGCAGATTAACATAATTTATTCTACCGTGGAGTTAATTAGGGTAAAAATTTTAACCCGTGAAGAAGTGAGTCTCACAAACTCAACCCAAGCGGTTTTGATGAGTTCGCGTAGGGTTGTGAATTGGCCTACGGGCTCTTCTATAATATATATATATATATATATATATATATAAAGGAAATTATTAATAATATTAGTTAACAATATTTTTTAGGAGATTAATTTTTTTTAGTAGGCTTCTAGTTACTATGAAATTGACCCATTGACTGTAGTAGGTAAATAGATGGAACATCGCCCACATGTATAAGTGATAGGCGAGATTTATTTTCTAAGATAAAAGCAATTGCCCGTACGTGGATCCGTGGTGCAATGGTAGCGCGTCTGACTCTAGATCAGAAGGTTGCATGTTTGATTCACGTCGGGTTCAATTCCCTCATCCACGACATTTGTTTTTTTTACACTCCATAATAATGGATGCATGGTAAACTGGAAGAGTTTTTGTTTTTGTTTGGCTCCAAGTTGGACAATGAAAATATTTTGATAAGATTCTTATGTGTAAATACTTTACTTCTAATCGGCTGTGATTAAAGATTGAAATAATTTAAACCATTTTGAAAGATTATATCTTAGATTTTTCGGAATGATATAAAGGGAATGGAGAGAGGCATGCTAGAACAAAGAGCAAAGATGCATATTAGGTGAGAATATATATGCTTCCATATAAAAAGTAAGGATTGATATCATTTATCCATCTATGTAAATCAACAGTTGAAAGTTGTTGAAACGTATGGAACAATGGGTGAGATTTATTTTATTTTATTTTATTTTTATAAATGTTACAAAGTTAAAAGTTTGAAATAATGATAAAATTGACATTGCATATTTTTTTTTTATTAAAATCTTCATTAATGAACATTGATGGAAGAGTTTTTGTTTTTGTTTGGCTCCAAGTTGGACAATGAAAATATTTTGATAAGATTCTTATGTGTAAATACTTTACTTCTAATCGGCTGTGATTAAAGATTGAAATAATTTAAACCATTTTGAAAGATTATATCTTAGATCTTTCGGAAGATTAATGATATAACGGGAATGGAGAGACACATGCGAGAACAAAGAGCAAAGATGCATATTAGGTGAGAATATATATGCTTCCATATAAAAAGTAATGATTGATATCATTTATCCATCTATGTAAATCAACAGTTGAAAGTTGTTGAAACGTATGGAACAATGGGTGAGATTTATTTTATTTTATTTTTATAAATGTTACAAAGTTAAAAGTTTGAAATAATGATAAAATTGACATTGCATTTTTTTTTAATTAAAATCTTCATTAATGAACATTGATGGACGGCTATAATCAAACTTCACTTTTTAGCCGATTACACACATTGCGTGTTTGATTCACGTCGGATTCAACTCCCTCATCCACCACACACATTAATGGAAGCAGGGCATGTTATATATACATTATTTTTATCTATATTATACGAGGTTAGAACAACATTGCAGTCACTACGCTAGAACAAAGCATTAGCATAATCTTCTATTATTCTGATAAGTCAATCCTTAATCTCTATTTTCCCTAATCCATTTTCCTATTCTTTAATTTCTATTTTCCTATAATCTCTTTTCCTATTCCCTAATCTCTAGGTCAATAAGTCATAATCAATAGTTCATTATATTACTCTCATTGAGTCATTTAATTCCCTCAAGTTCTTCATATATAAGACATCTGTTAATTATTAATTAAAACTTATTAACTTAATTGTACATATTATTTGATTTATTTCACAATTATTATATTATTTATTGACATGCCTGATTGTCTTAATAATTTTAAATATTAAATAATATATTCAAGAGTTTGTTTCTTGATAAATTATTTATTTATAGAGATTCTAGACAATTTTTTTTCTTAGAATTTTGTAATTATGTTTTCTAGAAAATATTCATCTAGGTATGAGAAATGTAAAAACAAAAAAAGAATTGAGTAACTAACTCAATCTCAAAAGGGAGCTCTTGAGAAATTCATTACAAAATAATATCAAATAAATGAGCAAAAGTATGATATCAATGAAAATTTGTTCGATGTTAATCTTCGTAAAGAAGATCAAGGTGATTGTATTTAAATGTTAGTGTGCACAACAATGATAATAATAATCAGAATGTTGAGATTGTTTAGATGATGGTGGTCACAATGATAAACTAAATGATTCATTTTTATTTGACATATATGATCTAAGAAATCGAGATGCCCTTAATATTAGATTAACAGATATTCTTGTGAAAAGGGGCCCAAATTCAGATGTCACACAGGATCTCTATTTTTATTGGAATGGCCCTGAATGGATGCATGGTAAAAAAGAAGAGTTTTAGTTTTTGTTTGGCTCCGAGTTGGAATATGAAAATATTTTGATAAGAATCTTATGTATAAATACTATACTTTTAATCGAGTGTGATTAAAGATTGAAATAGTTTTATTATATTTTAAATTTCTCTGAAGATTAATGATATAAAGAGAATGGAGGGACGCATGTGAGAACGAAGAGGAGGAAAGTTAGATGGCCATGTTCAAAATTGGAAAAGGTGCTAATATACTTATATTCTTATATTCTTATATGCACTGTGTTGTGAAACCAGCAAAACCAACTACCGTTGCATATATCTGGTAGAATTTTATTCCTTGTTCTACTGTCTCGAATCATTGACCAACATATGGTGTTTTATCCTCATCGGTAGTACGTAACCATTGTTTGTTTCCGTCAAGATTTCCATATCCCATTCGGTCTCTCCACCATCATGTTGCTCATTGCCTGTCAAATTCAACCGCAAATCCTTCCGGCACAGAGCGACCTACTACTTAGAACTGCGTCTGTCATCCTAATCTAATATGGGTTCATTCAATTCTGAGCACAGTACGGTCACCATCTAATATCCACGTAAATTTCCCAAACATTGTGCATTAAACACATTACAATCAATTTGCCTCACGTTCTGTTCTACTGTGGTGGTGATTTGCCTCCATGTCGTTTTCGATCGAATCCATGTCTTCTCGCCTATGTGCGAATTCCGTCTATGGTAGGGCTAAGCACTGACAAAAACATAGAATACTCCTACCATACTTACGCTACCTTAATTCTTGCGGGGATATGATTCCAAATATAATCCATTGTTTATGAGGGGTTGATTTACCGTAAATACCCTTTGGCTCTATAAGTCAGTTTATTTAATTACATGATTTGTCTAGTTCTCGTCCATCCATCTGCACACATCTAAGGGTCCAATTTTATCCTCACTTTATATTTTAAGTGTGTTTGCATGTAAATGCAACCTTATATATATATATGTATATATGCACATAATTAACTAGCAGCCGACGAACTCTAAATCATTTTCTCAAGTCCTCATTTGCACAACCGCAACCTTCCATTATTTGCACCTCCCCTACACATAATTAACCAACAGCCGACGAACCCTAAATCATTTCCTCACGTCCTCATTTGTACAGCCGCAACCCTCCATTATTTGCACCTCCTCTGCACATATTTAACCAACCGCTTACGAACCCTAAATCATTTCCTCAAGTCCTCATTTGCATAGCCACAACCCTCTATTATTTGCACCTCATCTCACTGTCAGTTCATCTCTTTCTACCCTTATGCATCATCTCCTTCTATTCCCTCAAAGTCTTTGCCACATGCCCACATGCCCACATGGCCACATGATACTTCCACTCCTCTTCCAAACACTACACCTGCAAGGCTACAATTGGAGCAACCCTATCCCAACTATATATTCCTTCACAAACTAGTACACTACATCTAGGGTTCTGATATAATTTTTGTTGGTGAAATTTGGGGTTCTGATATAATTCCTTCACACACTATTGCTGCTGCTTCTCAGGGTGTGTTCGCCTAGGCCTAATGGTAAATTTGTAAATTTAATGTAAGTTTTAATTTTGACTTGTAAATTTTAAGTTTCGAGTTTTAACTTGAAGGTTGTAATTTGTATTTTTTTTACCTATTATTTGCTGTTGTTGAGGTTCTTCTATTTCTTCCATTGTTTGCTCTGAGGAATCAGACTCTGTTCTATACTGATGGGAAATCCGGATAAATCTGAAATATGATTTAAAAAAATCAAATCCAAAAATATGTATATTCGTAAGTTTTGTAACTAAAATATGACGGGTTGGATTAATAAATTACAAAACGAAATCCGGACGGATAGGCCATTCTTATATCCGAATCCGTCTGAACTGTCCCATGCACAAGCCTAACAGAACATAATTCAGATAAGTAATTCTATTAAAATTGAGTAGAACATAATCCAAATATTAAAGTTTGGTCTTGATATGCACAGTGTAAAACTAAAAGTAATGCAAAGTTAAATAAATCAAATATAATTACCGAACAAAATATCAGCATTGATGATAAATCGAGTCTGCATAGAAAGAAACAAGTTCACTTGCCTGGAATAGTAAAAATCTTTATAGATCTATGATTTGTTCCATGCATATATCCTACAAGACTAAAAGTACGTATTGCAACTACATGATATGCTAGAGTATAATTACCTAAAAGGAAGGTGATCAATGATTTTTTTAAAGGTCTTTATTGGAGGAAACTAGTCCACTTGCCTGAAATGCTACAACTATATATATGGTCATATGTACGGTTTAACTTTTATATCGATGCAAGAATAAATGTAATTCAAGTGAAATAGAGTATAATTATCTAAAAGAGAGGTGAATGATGATGAGAAATTCAGTCTTCTATAAAAAGAATATAGAGAGGATTTGGGAAGAGTAAATATTTTGTATTACTAAGAATTGTTTGTCCTTTTTGTCAGCGTCTATTTATACAAGTGGGCTTAGAGCCTAAAAGAAATAAATCTCCTAGACAGTCTCATATTGTGAGTCCTTACATTAAAAATAGGAAGTTCACTCCTTATTATATTATGAATAGTAAGTCCAATCTTGCTAAACTCCTAAGTTGCTTCATGTTGGGTATCTTTTTTTGGTCCTCTTAATCCAGTTAGGGATAAGAGATTACAAGGCTAAAATTGTCATTTAATAAATATACCCAATCAGCCGCTCAGAAACGTTGCTCACTCAGACGTTTCATTTTTTGGCTGATTGACCCAATTAATCATTTACCAAACACTTATAAACAACTTATGGACTGGTCAATCAGCTAATTTTGGTCAAATCAGTTAATCAGCCAATAACCAAACACACCCTAAATTTCATTCTCCAAAATTGGTCAAATTTACTTAAAAATGACTAATCAGACATTTTCCAAACACTCCTATGCTATAAACTTCTTGCACCTAAATTTTCAAAATCTTCTATCACAAGAACACAAAAAATGCCCTCAACTTCTATTAGGGATTCTTCAATTGATTCACATCCATAGCACCATCCTTGCACAAATATTGCATTGAACTTCACACACGTTGAGTTCGTCCAATTTCTTAAATCTATTTTTTCCTGAAATACATGTTAGTACATACGACTTGCGTTTCTTGTATGTATTACGACACACGAAAAATGCAAGTGGCACTTTATTCTTGATACCTCCTTGACCCTTGAACAATACTTTAGCTACTTTTGTTGCTATATTTGTAATAGTAGATGGGCAGCAAACATTAGTGTTGCTTAGCTTGATACAGCTCATTCTTATTTTTCTTAGACTCAAAACCCTTTTGTGAGACTAAAGTTGTTGAGGGTGACCTGCAATCCCGACCTCCTGAGCCAGAAGCCTGTGGTGTGCACGCTAGCATGAGGCTGGGAATTGAATTCCAGTGATGTGAAGTACGTATAGAATGAGTTGTAGGTTGCTGTGAAGTATAATATGGAAACATACATTATGGAGGCATCTTATGCACGAAGCCGAGGGATGAAAGATTGAAATATTTTACTTTTTTACTTTTTTAGTACGAGGCATCTTAGTACGGAGTATTATTTACTTTTTTATTGTTTTTTTTTAATTTAGTTTACGTTCATTCCTTTTTAATGGAGGGTACCTATTAGATGATATTTAATTTTTAACGCATACATGATCTTGGTTTAGTATAATTTTGAAATGAATTAATAAATATATATACCTGACAACTTTAGGTCGATATATTAGGTCATGAGGGAAGCCGTGTATGTTTGGAGAGAGTAAGGCGATACGCTCCCAAATCCACAATTGAAGAAGAATAAGGAATGGCCAATTTGACAAGCATGCAATATCCATGGTTACCCTGCACATACATGCTTCAATACAAGCACCACTTGTAGTCATTGGCACTTTGCAAATCTCTAATGTAGTCTAAGAAACATAGTCTCACATTGTTGTTTGACGTGTCTGGGAATAACACTCCACCTAATAATACTTAAAAAAAACATACGAATAAAATTTGTGATTCAAATATTTAACAAATACGAATGCCAATAGTCTTCAATATATATAGTTGAATTCGAATCGAATAGCATGATATTTGACTCGATTCAACAATCTGTTTAATCCCCTAATTTCAGGCAAGTGAACTCGTTTTCTCCAACAAAGATCAATTTTTTTTGTCATTGTTCAGCCGTTCTTTTAGGTAATTGTACTTGCAAATTGCAATACTATTAGTCTTATAGGGGTGCATGGAACAAACCATATATCTGTAAGGATTTTTATATTACTATTTCAAGCAAATGAACTTGTTTCTTTCGATGATGATCGTTGCTCACATTATTTTTAGGTAATTATATTATTTAACTCTGCATTACTTTTAGTCTTATACAAGTGCATATCAAGACCAAACTGTAAATCTATATATGATTTCTACAATTATAAGCAAGTGAGCTCATTTACTCCAAAATCAAATTTCTCATTAGTGTTTACATTCCTTGCGCTAATGTAATTCTACTCTATTTCACTCAATCTTATATTGGTGAAGAGTGCAAAAGGTACATCTATAAGTGATTTGTACCATTTTAGAAATGGTATAATCTTTTGTTATATATTTGACTGCTTTGAATGTAAAACTATATATGATCTTACATATATAAATATATTTTTCAGGAAAAAGGGATGCATGAATCCTCGATCAGGATGGTGGACCAAGTTGGTAATGACATGAAGTACAATCAGGCTATACAATCTAAAGAGCACCTTCCACCACATGTTGTTTTTTTGGTGGGGTCTTTTGAAATATTTTAAAACAGCCCATTCTGGTGCGGATCAAATGTGGTCCCTAGGCGCCTAAACATTTTTTTTTTCTCCTACTGACCTGAAAAAATTGCAAAAAAAAAAAAAAAAAAAAAAGAAAAAAAGAAAACCAAATGAAGTTGCTCTAACATATTATTGTAACCACGTTCGATCATTATCATCATCACCCGTTCACAACATTTTCTTCACGTTTTTCCCATTCTATCAACTATTGCAAAAAATAATTTCACCTATATCACTGTATCAAAAAGTAGAAACATAAAAGATAAAAAGAAATAAAGGAATAATTAATATTAAACTAATTACATATAATCTAACACATAAGGAATAAAAATAATTTAACACATAAATCTTGGAGTAGCATTACTTTGAAATAGATTAATAAATATATATACCTGACATTTCTAAGTCGATCTATTAGATCCTGAGGGAGGATGAGTATGTTTGGAGAAAGTAAGGCGATACACCCTTCCGAATCCACAATTGAAGAAGATTAAGGAACAGCTTATTTGACAAGCATATAAGCATTATATCCATGGTCACTTTACACACACATGCTTCAATACAAGCACCGGCCACCTGTGTAGTCATTGGCAATTTGCAACTCTCTAATGTAGTCTAAAAAACATAATTTCACATTGTTGTTTGTCGTGTCGAGGTATAACATTCCACCTCTAATAATTGAATGATATGCAATGGAGTCATGCATTCCATGTCTTCATCAGTTGAATTTTCTGTCAGTGGTAGCTGATTTTGTAGACATGTTAGGATCAAAGGAGAGGTACATGAAATTGAATTATATATTGTTAAGCCTAATAATATTGTAGAGGTGGTCATGACAAACATATGTCATCTTGCACTGAAACCTTCCAAATCTATGTAATCCATCAAAGCCTACCAGTCCAATGTAAGCCATAACCCTATCATCAAATTCTTGCACCCAAATCCTCAAAAATTTCCGTATCTAGAAAAAAACAACTCATAATCTTTCAGGAATCTTCCATTAATGCACAAACTGCACCATCCTTGTGCGTAGTGAGCAAAGGTCTAGCCTCTGTGTTCAGTTGAGTTACCATGATTTATATCTTTCTAGATGCTTTGTCGGGGGCATGGGTGGGGCCGTTGGGGTTGGGGATTCATCCTTTTGGGAGAAGAGAAAATAAAGGTTCTAATAATTTAATAATACTCGTATTGTAATCTCGATTTTTTAATTAATTAAACTTTTTTTTTCTTCATTAATTTAATTATCTGCATTGTGGCGATTTTAATCAAATTACTGAACAACGAATATTTTACAGAAACTATTATATTACAGAAATTCATAACGGTAACATACTAATTTGACAAATATTTTCTATTTCATACCCACAAATCGCTACATATATGCTAAACTCACAAAAATTAATAAAATTATTTTTCCCTAAATGATTAGATACCCTAATTGAAAAGAAATCTAACTTTAACAAATATGAGATTTCAATCTTGCACTGAAACCCTCCAAATCTTGCACCCAACATTGTTGCAATTGAACACACCTTGAAATCATTCACAAACTCCACATTGAAATAAATTAGTGTATATATATATATATATATATATATATATATATATATATATATATATTAGGTCCTATGTGAGGAAGAGTATGAACGGAGAGAATAAAGTGATGCATGCCCAAATCCACAATTGAAGTAGAATGAGGGCAGTCCAGGGCACCACCATTTTGACGAGCATACCTGGCCTCATGGTTGTCTTGCACATGCTTCGATACAAGAAGGCAAGAACAACACTGTCCGAGAGTTGTTGGCACTCTGCAAATCCCTTATGCATGTGGTCAAAGAAACATATATAAAGTCCCACCATGTTGCATTGTTCAACATTTCAGGGAATAATACTCCACCTATTTAGTAATTGCATGATACGCAATGGGGTCATGCGTCGCTCATCTTAATGAGTTGAATGTTCTGTCTGCAGTGTCGAGTTCTGTAGACACATGTCAAGATCGAATGAGAGGTGCTGAAAATTGAGTTAAGTGTTTTTTCTGCATTTTTCAGAAAGATTTGAAGCTCCAAACCCAATTGGAGGACACGCATCCAGTGTAACTCGTTCAATCGACACAGTGCACCATCCTTGCACAAATCTTGCACCTAACCACTTCAACACAATCATTCGATCAATCTTTCAGATATTAAGAATATAGCAACAACACGTCCACCAACAAAAGCACACTCACAACTTCAGTTTTGCATCCAAAATGAACTATCACATCTACAGCACCTCCAGCGTTCATGAAAACTAGAAATTTTAAGTAATTATATGTTCCTGACACAACAAAATTGGATTTTTAGATCCATAAAACATATGCGAGAATTGAAAAAATATAAGAAAAGGAACATAGAGATATGATCGAAACTTGTGAAAAAAATTTCTGAATTTTATTTTATTTATTCAGTTCAAATTTGAGTTATATGTTCACAATTCAATTTTTATATTAAATTTATTGGTAACCGGAAATTTTTTATATTTAGACATTATATTAAAAATTCTATTAATAATAAAAACAAAATTTTGAATTTAAATGTTTTGGAAACAATATTTAAGCAATTAAGTGGATAACTTCTTTTATCCTTATGTTATTATGACATTATTTATCATCATTTTCTCATGACTTTCAATTCTAATATATGAATAGATTATTTTATCCCAATTGCTAAAAACATTTTCTCATAATATTTTCATGCATGCATTTTTTCTATTCTCATCTAATTAAAATAAACAAATTAATGGGACTTTGTTGGAGGAAACTAGTCCACTTGCCTGAAATGCTAGAACTATATATAGTCATATTTAGGGTTTAATTTTTTAGCCGATGTAAGAATAAAGGTAATTCAAGTGAATAAAAGGGAGGTGAACGATGATGAGATATCCAGTCTTCTATGGAGCAAATGAGTTCACATGCTTATGACATTAAATAAAACTTCTAGACTGCCTCATATTGCGAGTCCTTACACTAGAAATAGAAAGCTCAATCCTTATTACATTATTATGAATAGTAAGTCCAATCTTGCTAAACTCATAAGTTGCTTCTTATGGTGTATCTTTCTTGGGGCATTTTGATCCAGTTATCACTTGGGTTGGTCCCTGCGGCCCAGACCCTTTTGGCTAACTGGTTCAACCAGCTGCCTAGGGGGCAATTCAATTGGTCAACTTAGTATGTCATCCACATTAAGTTCTGCTATTCAGTTTCATTTTATAAATATAATATGTTTATTATAACAAATACTAAAGTATTATTTTAATTTTTCTATAAATTCATTTGACAATATACATATTTGTAGCGTATCACCATGGTTCACGTATAACGATTGTGTTAATCTCATTATGCCTGGCCTACCGATTAACTTGACATCATCATTTTCTCTGGTGGTGAAGAATTAAATGCGAACAAGCCTAAATTTTTGTGTGCAGGCTCATGAATTGACCGATCCTACCAACTTGTAAAATCAATATATCCAATCATCTAGTCCAATGAAAGAAAAAAAAATTTGAATGAGTGACTTGCATTACTCTTCTCACAACATCCTTTCCCCTGGTGGTGACGAATTAACAGTTAAAAAAAGACAACACCAGAGACTGAGACATGAGTGTGTTTCTCATTCTTATTTTCCTCAAACTCAAAACCCTCTTGTCCTGCCCCATAGAATGTAGAGTGAAGCTATTGAGGGTTGACAAGGTTGTTGAGAAAAAAAAAAAAAAAAAAAAAAAAANAAAAAAAAAAAAAAAAAAAAAAAAAAAAAAAAAAAAAAAAAAAAAAAGCTGTTGAGGGTGACCTGTAATTCCAGCGTGATTTAGAAGCATGTGGTGTGTGTGCTAGCATGAGGTTGGGAAGTACGTACAGAATGAGTTGTAGGTTGCTGAAAGTAGTGTGGAACCATACATTATGGAGATATTTGAGAAGTGGTTCAATGTTTTGTGTGGTTTTTTTTAGTGGTTTTTACTCCAGCAAATCAAAAAATTTTGTGTAGTCCACTAAATGGGGAAAGGAGAGAAAGCAATTGCGCCAATTTCGCCTGTGGGAAAATCTGCACCCAATTGGGTGCGTGCAGTTAAGGCGCCAGCTGGGTGCATAAAGAAACTAATTTTTTGGTCAGAATTTGTTTTTTTGTTTCTCAATTTTCCTCTTCTATCTTTCCTCCTCTCTTCTTGAACTTTATTCTTGATATCTCTTTGACCCTTGACCAGTACTTTGGCTACTTGGCTGTTGTTGTTATATATGTGAGAGTAGATTGGCATGCTGCAAATAGTAGTTGTGGGCTGCAAAATGAGAAGGAAAATGGGGATGACATGACTAATACTCTTTACCTAGGTAGGGTTTTTTAGGGCAGAATTGTAATTATTAAATTTTAGGGTTAGAAATTTGGGCTTATGGTAAATTATTGGACTCTTAATCCCAAAGTAAAATATTCATTGATATAGATAAGGAGGTGGTGAGATTGACCTGAAACCTACTATCGGTTGTCAAAACAACTGTTATTTACCATCAAGTTACACTCTTAATCTCGAAATAAAATATTCATTATTGGATATTGACGATAAAAAATAAAAAAAAAAACAAAAAAAAAAAAAAAACCAATTTCTTGTAGGGAATCTTCCATCATTGATACATAAACCAATTTCTTGTACGTAATCTTCCATCATTGATACATATATTGCACCGTCTTGCACTGAAACCCCTAAATCTTGCACCCAACATTGTAGAATTGAACATACCTTGAAATCATGCACATGCAAGCTCCACCTTCATTATCCACCCTAACCTTCTTCTTCCTCCCACCTCTTCTAGCTATAGGGTGGGGCCGTTGGGCTGCTCTTTGAGTTGGTTTCCACCTCGGATTTGATTAGAGTTATGTTAAACCCAATTCAGGCTATAATTTCGAGTTATGATATGATAGGTCTTAAATGCCATCTTCTTTTCTTAATTTTTAGAAACAAGAGTCTTTTTTCTAATATATAGAATGCATATTAGAGTAAGAACTATTGGGACTTCAGAATTAATTACTACTTAAAAATGACTAATAAGGCATTTTTCAAAAACTCCTTTACTGTAAAATTCTTGCACCTAAATTTTCAAATTCTTTTGTAAAAAATCACAAAAAATGTCCTCTTATTCCTTTAGGGAATCTTCAAATGATGCACACACATAGCACCATCCTTGCACAATCTTGCATTTTTTTTTAGAGCCAAAATTGCAATTTCATTGCATTTCTTGATTTCAAACCATTCAATAGTAGATAGCTAATATACATAAACTTCCATTTTCACCTTCACTTAACCCCTACCAAGGGGCATAACACCCTAAAACTCCTGAGAAGCAGAGCCAATTTCACCCTTTCCAGAGCCAGCCTTCTTTGGCAGCAAAGTTTGATGGATATTGGGCAAAACACCCCCATTGGCAATAGTCACATCACCCAGAAGCTTGCTAAGCTCCTCATCATTCCTCACAGCCAATTGAATGTTCCTTGGCACTATGCGATTCTTCTTGTTGTCCCTTGCTGCATTCCCAGCCAATTCCAATACCTCAGAAGCGAGATACTCAAGAACAGCAGCGAGATAAACCGGAGCTCCGGCACCAACACGCTCGGCGTACTTTCCAGCCTTGAGGAATCGAGCGATCCTGCCGACCGGGAACTGGAGCCCCGCCTTAGAGGATCGAGACACCGACTTTGTGGCTTTCGCCTTGCCTCTACCAGCGCCGCCCTTCCCTGCACCCCCGCCGCTACTCATTTTCAGTTACGTAACCCTAATTGAAACACTTGATTCTCTGAGAATGTAGAGTAGAACCCACACAAATTCTCGCCGCCTTTTTCCACAATCTTGCATTGAACTTCACAAACAGTGAGTTTGTCAAATTTTTGAAATCTTTTTTTTTTTGCCTGAAATACGTGTCAGTATATACGACTTGCGTTTGCGTATGTATTACGGCATAAACAAATGCAAGTGGAACTTTATTCTTGATACCTACCTGACCCTTGACTACTTTGGCTATTTGGTTCTTGTTGCTGCATTTGTGAGAGTAGATTGGCATATATGCAGCAAACAGTATTGTTGGCATATATGCAGCAAACAGTAGCTTTAATTTTGTGCTTTTAACCAATGCAAGATTGAGCAAATTAGAGTAGAGTTACCTTAAAAGAATGTGAACAACAATGCGAAATTTTATCTTTGTTAGAGTAATAAGTTCACCTACTTAAAATGGTAGAACTAATTATAGATTTATGGTTTGGTCTTGATTTGCACCCGTGTATGACTAAAAGTAATGCAAAGTTAAATAGATCAAATATAATTGTTGAAATTTTTAGTTAAAATGACAATTTTGAGAGGCTATTTTATTGTACAAATGTTTGTGTGGGGTTCACTTCCGATTTGGGTCGGCTCAAAGTGAATTTACACTCTTTGTAGTGAGATGAAGAATTTCATATACTGTACACTCAAAATGGGTAATAGGTGAATGACAAATTAATTCTCAAAATAAACATATTTGAGAGGAGTCAAATTAAGCTTAGAAGTTTAATTACAGAGGCTAATTACTTAATGTGCTGGCAGCACATAACGAGGTGATTAAGCCTGGAAAGCTTAATTTTGTTTTGGGAAATTGGCACCAATTCGGTATTGTGTAATGTGAATCACGAGTCGGTGCTATATGCACGAATCGATGCTTTCGGTGCTAATGGCATTATTCGGGTGCAATTTTTGGTCCCAATTCGAAATTTTGTTGGTTAGTACGAATTTCTCGATCACTGAGGCGTTTTGAAATAAGTTTTGAGTGGTCGGTACAAATTAATTATATATTAATTTCGTAACCGCAAATATTATTATGATAATTAGTATGACTGTTTTAAATGTTTTTATGTAATTTTAAATTAGATTTATGTTGGATTTAAGTGTCATTTAATATGCTATTAATTCCTCCCTTCCATACAAATCGCTTGTTGTTGGCAGAATGTTTTGCACACCAGTTTAAAAGTCTCAAAACATTTTCATTTTCTCTCTACTCTCATTCTTTGTTTTCAAAGAGAAAATTGTCTACCTACATCGTTCGTATATTTCGTACAGAATACTCAGCTTGTGTTCTTGTTTCCTGGGCTTTGGGTTTGAGTGCTTGAACATCAAAGTCCTAATACGTTTTATCCTCTGGGAGACTGACGCATGCCACAACACTCCTAGCACACTCGGGAGGTGGTGAATCGATTTTAAGGAAAGCATGAGTACCAAACGACTCGGATTTCCCTTCTTCTTTCTCGTTGGGTTAAAACCTCATGTTTATCAACCCTTTCTTATTTTTTTTTTGTTATTGATTTTTATTTTAAAATGTGGTAGGTTCTCATTCACCGGAAAAAAAGAATCATATCCCTATGTTCTTGGTTTCGTACAAAGTATGTGGTGGGATTAATTTTTCACAAATTAAATCCATTGTACTAGTTTCATACTAGTTGCAATGGGATTATTTTCTATCTATTTTATATATATATATATATATATATATATATATATATATATATATATATATATTCTGTATTTACTTATTAATCTGTTATTTCCAACAATAATTACCTAAAAATTGTGGGAAATGATGATAAATCTTATCTACATAGACAGAAACAAGTTCACTTGCTGAAATAGTAAAAAAATTTACAGATCTAGGGTTTGTTTCTGTTGTAATAATAATTATAATAATATATTATTATTAATATAAACCAAGTGGATGTAATGCCTGAAAACATGGTAGTATGGAGTGGATAATTATATCCCCTAAAACATGGAATGTTTTATGGGATGTGGGGTAGGAAAAAGCACAAAACATAGATTAGTGGTTGTTGATTATGACATTATGTTTTGTCATCTTTGTTTGCTATGTTTATATATGTTGTAGTAATGTCGTAGGAATTGTAATGGAGTGAAGAAATAATGCAAAGCAAAACCTTTCTTTGTTAAAAAAAGTGTGGTCTGTGTGTGAGTGTACGTACAGAAGCAAATAGAAATAAATTCATTTCCATCCATAATCCTTCTCTTTAATTCCTCTCAATTACTATAGATATATTTATATTAAATATATCTTACAGTTTCATGTACCCTTACAAGAATAAAAGTAATGCACGTGATATGCTAGAGTATAATTAATTGCCTAATAGGAAGGTGAACAATGACAACAACAAAAAAATGGTCTTTGTTGAGTGGAGGAAACTAGTTCACTGGCCTGAAATGCTTGAACTATATATGTTCACATATAAGTTTTAACTTTTAAATTGATGCTAAAATAAAGGTAATGCAAGTGAAATATAGTATAATTATCTAAAAGGGAGGTGAATAGTGATGAGAATTCCAGTCTTCCATGGAGTAAATGAGTTCGCATCCCTAAAATGGTATTTCTTCTGTTCCATTTTATCTATCTTATTTACTATTCATTTGTCAAATTAAGTCTTTTTTCTATATTTATTTATTTTTATTTTTTTAATTTATTTTTAATTTTAATTTTTTGTGTTTAATAGTTCTTTTTACTGTAGTTTCTAAATATATGAATTTTGTATATTAATACTAAACTGAATATTATAAAAATTTGAATTAAAAATAACTTTAGTGAAGTCTCGTTAACCGAACCAAACATATAAAATGGGACAGAGGGAGTGATATAGAAAGAATATAGAGAGGATTTAAAAAGACAAAAAATTTTGTATTATTGAGATTTGCTTGTCTTTAATTCAAGTGGGCTTAGAGCCTTAAAAGAAAAAAAAAATTCCAAGACTACCTCATTGGGAATCCTTATTACGTTAGAAATAGGTAGCCATGTCCTTATTATTATGAATAATAAACTCAGTCTTGCTAAACTCCTAAGTTGCACCGTATTGAATATCTTTCTTGTGCTCTCTTGATCTAGTTATTCCTTGAGTTGGTTCACACTACTCAGACCCTTTTGACTAACTAGTTTTACCATCTACCTAGGGGCGGTCTGACCAGTAAACCTAATATGCAATGTTATCCATCAGTATAAGCTCTGCTCTTTAATTTCATTTTATATACACAATATGTTCATTATAACAATACAAAAATATTATTTTAATTTAACTACAAACTAATATTTTCACCTGTGCGATGCATGCACGGAATGGATTTTCGATAATATTTTAAAAATAGAGTAAATATCACTTTTGGTCCCAACATTTGTGATTTTTTTTTGGACTTTTTAGTGGGGCCAAGCATGAGGCCAGGTGAAGGAAAGATAGTATAATAGAGGAAACTGTAAGGAGCTTATAGAAGTAATGGTTTTCCGTGGGGCCCAAAAAATAAACATTAAAAACAACTCATTTTGGGGTCAAGCATGAGGCTCGTGTGATAGCCTAAAATTTTGTACCAAGATTTGTGATAGTAGAAATTGTTGTTGTTGGTGGCCCGTGATTTTTCCCCGTCATTTTGGGATTTTACACGTAAATCTTGTGTTTCTTGTGTTCATATTTATTTTTGGCCTATTGGGTATTATCTCATATTTGTGTACCGTACGTGTGGTTTTGTGATTATGATAGTCATAAGAAGTGGGATTTTTCCCACACTTCTGCTGTCCAAAAGATGCTTTTGTTATCCTCTTGATGATAAACTCGCTTACCTTTACATGAGGTGCAGAAAAAAATAGTACCATAAATTCTTGAATTGATGGCTTTGGATGAACATTGCTAAAATGATATACTGTGGATCGTCTTCGCCTCTTCAGTTATTGGAATAACATTCATCTTCAGAGTATAAGTTTCCTAGTAAACATTAGACATCCAATGATCAAATTGCAAAAATTTAGTACTTACAGACTGGCATGTAGCATCAGGTTCAATTTTAACTATTAGAGAGCAGTGTGTTTCTTCAGTGACACTATCATTCGACATTGATGCAATCCCGCCATAGCTTTCTTCCTTGTAGTCCAATTCCACTCCATTTTTATGCTGAAATATCTCGTCATATAACTTTTTACTGACTGGCTGGGGTGAGAAACTGCCTACATACAATGCGCGGAACGCTATTGGGATCTTCGTTCTGAGCGAGTTAATTCCAGCAATGGTCCTCCGACTATGTTGATTTTTCAAAATTAGTCCCCGACTTTTAATTTGGACAATTTAAGTCTCTTGACTTTCAAATTCTTTCCAATGTTGGTCCTTTCGTCAAATTTTGGTTAAGTTGAGGTCAAATGAAGGAGTAAAATTATATTGTCCGTTCACCTGTATAGTGTATTATTACTCGTATTTCTCATGTCCTATACGCTATATGTAGTCAGAGGACCATGAATTAACTCGTTCTGAGCCAGCTGAGGAGATATAAAGGGAATTTGGACTGAAGGTATTGAAGGAGGCTCAACTCCTTCTGTTAACCAATCCTTGTAGTAAACTGCAAACTTATTAGTGCCAATATCCATAGTCTCATTGTATACTTTTTCGAGAAGCTTAAGCTTTCTTGATTTGCTATCTGGACTTTAATTTCCAGCAAGCCAAGTTCTTTAATTTACCAAACCTTCAAGTGAGATAGATGTGGGAGGAATATATTCTCCCACAAATCTGGCAACAGACTCGTCCTCGCCTGTAGTCGAGAATCACAAAATACTTGCAGGATATGCTTTGCAGCGATTCGGTAAAATAAAAATAAAATAGGCAAATAAATTAAATTTGAAATTACAAGAATACCCTTCTAATTATAACCCATTATTTTTTCTATAGGAATTCAGGCAACATGTGGCAGGAAAGTTAGGCCGGAGGACCAAATCTGATACTTATTTAAAAGTCATGCACCTAATTAGAAAAAAAAAACAATAGTCAAAGACTAAATGTGATTCAGCTATGATAGTCAAGGGACTAAAAGTGATATTTACTCTTAAAAATATTTGGATCTATATATAATTATATAAACTATAACATCAAATATTATATAGTGCAATCGAAAAAATGGTTTGGATTGATTATGTTTTGAGATGTTATCATTGCTTGAATTCAATCAAATAATTGTTGAATTAATAGCTAATATGTATATGTAAGCATTTGGTGCCGAAACTTTGGAAAGTTTATATATCAGTGTTTATGATTTGTATAACTTGGGGCAAATATTCTCTTTGAAAAAAAAAACATAATATCACCGGTTCAAATTACACATTATCGAAAACCTCTTTGTAGATAACATTGGTAGTAGTAATAGAATCTTGCATTGTCTATCATCGTCTAAAGCTAACACCTTCATGCCATCAAGATGGAGGACTTAGGAAAAGCCACGTGCAATTGACCATGATTAGTGTATGGCCCTGGCTTTTGTTAACAGTCATGACATATGTGAGTATCAATGGGAATTGTTTACGCTAGAACTTGAAGGACAATCTCGTATTACAAGGAGTGAGCTGAGAGACATTCGGGGAATAAGAACTTTGAGTCCTTCATGTGTCCCATTAACTATCCTTGTTTCGACAATGTGATTTGCCAATCTTATGACGATGAGATGCGTATCATTGCAAAGACCAAGAGAGTGGCATGACAATAATATATATTAATTGCATATATTATTTGATTTGCTAACTACTGCAATACTTTTGAGAAATAAAAAAAAATCAAATAAGTACACAATAATTGGAGTAAATCAATAATTTAAAACAACAAATAAATCAAAATTTGTATATAATAAAACGTAAAGGTTATTACAAATAATTTGAATTTGTGTTGTATTATCATTCCTAGGCATATTAATAGGTGTTCTTGGAGAGCAAATTATAAATCCACCGTACAATGCTTCGCTACCGGCCACTGTAATTATGTATACCCCAGGGAGGAAAATTACAAATTGCATTTTATTTAAATAAAATAGTGTACAGTATTGAGATAACAAATTTGCTTACAACTAACACTGATATTAGCTTAACTAAATGATGCTGCACCAACGGCTGGTTCTAACCGTGGCTGGGCATTATCGAACAACCTATTTGGTTGGAGCAACGATGGTTGTGTATTATTCTGATTTCACAATGACTCGTTTTCTTAAAAAATAAGATGTCTGAGTTAAATCAATTGTCATGGAATGATTATTCCTAATATAACTAAATAACGAAAAATCGATTTAGATATAAACATTTCATTTTATATGTTAATCTACAATTTTTAATTAAATATTTTATTAAAGGTGAACATAATGCATGGCAACACTAATTTAAAGGCTTTCCATATAAAATAATTTTATAGTAAAAATTATTATTATATTTTTTTTGGCTGGCCACGAGGTGTCCTAAGCATGCCCTAACTGTAGAACGCACCTTTAAGCCCATATCATAGTCAAACTAATATCCGTTCGTACTAGGCCTGATTATCATCATCATTATTAAAGGAATAAGAGTCAAACAGGCCATTGTTGAACTGCACACGATAATGCAATTACACCACTGAATCTAAAAAAAAAATACAATTCGATCCCTAAACTAACCCATTTCTTGTAATTTGTCTCATTTACAGGTCTCTAACTGGTCACAATATTTTTAAAAAAAAACATAAAAATAATTATTTAAATTAAAAAAAAAAACCAGAACGTCATGCCAGAGACGATGAAACTCTTCGTCTCCAACCATGATTTCTATGTCTCTGGCCGGAGACAAAGAAACCTTCTTCATCTCGGTCCAGACACAAAGAAACCTTCTTTGTCTCTGGCCTGAGACGTAGAATGAGTTCTTTCAAGGAGTAAATGAGTTCGCATGCCTAAAATGGTAATAGAAAGAATATAGATATGATTTAGAAACAGTAAATATTTGTATTATATTACTGAAAATTGATTCTCCTGTAATACTATTAGTCTTATAGGGGTGCATGGAACAAACCATATATCTTTAAGGATTTTTATATTACTATTTCAAGCAAATGAACTTGTTTCTTTCGATAATGATTGGACTTATCATCGTTGCTCACATTATTTTTAGGTAATTATATTATTTGATCTATTTAACTTTGCATTACTTTTAGTCTTATACGAGTGCATATCAATAGGGCTGTTAGCGAACAGAACTTTCGACAGACTACTCGTGTTCGAGCTCGGTAAGCGTTCGTTTATGTTCGTTTATTAAGGTAAACGAACATTAACAAACAAAATTTAGAGCTCGTTTAATAAACGAACAGAGTCTGAACAGTGGTAAGCTCGCTTGCTAAGTGTTCGCGAACAAGCTCGTTTGTGTTGGTTTAGTAGTGTTCGTTTAGTAGTGTTCGCGAACAAACTCGTTTAGTGTTCGTTTAATAATGTTCGCGAACATGTTTATATATACATATATATATATATATATATATATATATATATATATATATATATATATAATTGTTCGTGAAGATGTGAATGCAGATTATTTATTGTTCGCGAACAAATGTGTTCATAAACATGTGAAGGTGTTTGGTTATTAAGTGTTCACGAACGTGTTCATGAACGTAAATGAACATGTTTGTGAACGTGTTTGTTAACGTTTGCGAACACGTTCGTGAACGTGTTCGTTAACGTTAACGAACACGTTCGTGAACATGTTCGCGAACGTTAACGAATACTAACGAACGCTTAACAAACGAACACGAACAGAATTTTCAAAAACCTTAACAAACGAACATAAACATGAACACCCCAAAATCCTTAACAAACGAACACGAACAGCCTATGTTCGTTTATGTTCGGTTCGTTAACAGCCCTACATATCAAGACCAAATTAAACTGTAAATCTAAATATGATTTCTACAATTATAAGCAACTGAGCTCATTTACTCCAAGATCAAATTTCTCATTATTTACGGTCCTTGCTTTAAGGTAATTCTACTCTATTTCACTCAATCTTGTATTGGTGAAGAGTGCAAAAGGTAGAACTATAAGTAATTTGTACCATTTTAGAAAGTGTAGAAACTTTTGTTATATATTTGACTGCTTTGAATGTAAAACTATATATGATCTTACATATAGAAATATATTTTTCAGGAAAAAGGGATGCATATGTTAAAGGGATGCATGAATCCTCGATCAGGAATATTTAATTTTTCACATAATCTTGGTTTAGCATAACTTTGAAATAGATTAATAAATATATATACCTGACAATTCTAAGTCGATGTATTAGACCCTGAGGGAGGAGTATGTTTGGAGAAAGTAAGGCGATACACTTCCAAATCCATTGTTGTTGTCGTGTCGAGGTATAACACTCCACCTAATAATTGAATGATATGCAACCGAGTCCTGCATTTCATGTCTTCATCAGTTGAATATTCTGTCACTGATAGCTAATTCTGTAGACATGTTAGGATCAAAGAAGAGGTACATGAAATTGAATTATATATTGTTAAGCCTAATAATATTGTAGAGGTGGTCATGACAAACATATGTCATATTTTGTCTGCATTTGGAAACATCCATACCATCAATGCACAATCCTAAGAGAATATAATCTACTCATTTTGCAATGTGATGGTGACTTCCCCAAATAATGGCAGTTGGAAAGAATGGGTCTCTGGCCGCAATCTCTCCAACATTGCAGTGAGCAAATTAAAAACCAGTCTAAATATATCATTTCCAATCTAGATAATCCATCAAAGCCTACCAGTCCAATGTAAGTCATAACCCTATCATCAAATTCTTGCACCCAAATCCTCAAAATATTCCCTCTCTAGAAAAAAAAAAAAAACTCATAATCTTTCAGGGAATCTTTGATTAATGCACAAACTGCACCATCCTTGTGCGCAGTGAGCAAAGGTCTAGCCTCTGTGTTCAGTTGAGTTATCATGATTTACATCCTCCCAGATCCTTTGTCGGGTCAGGGGTGGGGGGCCTTGGGGTTGGGGATTCAACCTTTTGGGAGAAGAGAAAATAAAGGTTCTAATCATTTAACAATACTCGTATTGTAATCTCGATTTTTAATTAATTATACTTTTTTTGGTCTTTAATTATCTGCATTGTGGCGATTTTAATCAGATTACTGAACAACAAATATTTTACAGAAAATATTATATTACAGAAATTAATAACGGTAACATACTAATTTAACAAATATTCTCTTTTTCGTCCCCACATTATGGAGGCACCTGAGAAGTGGTTCAATGTTTTGTGTTTTTTTATAGTTATTTTAACTCCTACAAATCCAAAATTTTGTGTGGCCTGCTGAATGGGAAAAGGAACGAAAGCAATTGCGCCACTCTCACGTGTGGGAAGATCTGCCCCCAACTAGGTGCGTGCAGTTCACGCGTCAGCTGCGTGCATAAAGAAACTATTTTTTGTCAGAATTTATTTATTTTTTACTCAATTTGCCTCTTCTATCTTCCCTCATCTCTTCTACCTGGAACTTTATTCTTGATACCTCCCTGACCCTTGACGAGTGTTTTGGCTACTTGGTTATTGTTGCTGCATTTGTGAGAGTAGATTAGCTTGCAGCAAATAGTAGCGTTAGTTGCTTGGCTTGATATCGCTCATTCTTATTTTCTTCAAACTCAAAACCCCTTGTCCTTCCCCACAGAATGTAGAGTGAAGCTGTTGAGGGTGATATGAAATCCAGGCCTGATCTAGAAGCTTGTGGTGTGCATGCTTGCATGAGGCTGGGAATTCACCTGAATGAGAAATGAAAGTTGTACTTGTGTTTGTTGTATTTTAAGTTAAAAAAAAAAAGAATTTTTGAAAATTTGACAAACTCAAGTGACAACATTTTTTTTTACCATTAGCTCAATCTTTCAGAAAAGTCCAAACTATTAGTATTAGTTGTACCTAAGGTTAGTTGGTTTTGTCACTGATAGTATTAGTTGGTTGTATAAATGTAGTTAAAATTATTTGTTTAATATTAACTTATTCATATAAAATAACTTTTAAGGGAATTTGTGTATTGTGTTATTCTGTGTTCTAAATATATTAGGAGGTATGAACTTTTAATCCTTGATAAATGATTCTAAAATTTAAGTCATCAATTATAATTTTCTTAGAAGATAGGCAACCATAACAATGGTTCTTTTCTGATTTTTGCAGAGAAAAAAAACTTAGGGTAGATTTTTACAAGGGGGGGGGGGTGGTTAATTTTATAGAGGATTTTACTCCTGCAAATCTAAAATATTTGTGGGGTCCACTAAATGAGGAAAGGAGAGAAAGCAGATCTGCTACTCCCGCGTGTCGGAAACTCGGCACCCAACTAGATGCGTGCACTCAGCTGGGTGCATAAAGAAATTTTTTAAAAACTTTTTTTGTTAGAATTTGTTTTTTGTCTTCATTTCTCCTCTTCTCTCTTTCCTCCTCTCTCATGCATGGACCGGAAAAAATAATAACAAAAAAAAAAAAACACACTAATGAGTTTGCTCTGAGTGTGTTATTTTTATTTATTTAACAATTATTGAATTATTTTAAATTTTAATATTTAAAATATCAAATAATTTTATTGTAAAAATTATTATTATTATTATTATTATTATTATTATTATTATAGGTCCACAACCCATTAAAATATAAATCATTATTGTATGGACCGTGTTCCACACAACTATGTGGACCACAGTGTAAAAAGACATAAAGTATAATTATTCTAACTTATAAATATATATTATTGTAGCAGATAAAGTACATTATTTTAACTCATAAAATATATTATCTTACACAGAAATGTAATTATTCTAAAACTTAAATACATTATACATTAGTCTAACTCATAACATACATTATCTTAACCCATAAATTTCATTAATCAAACATTAAGTACATTATTCTAATACATACATAAAGTATATTATTAGAACTCATAAAATACATTATCTTACGGTCTTAGCTCAAAATGTTCATTGTTCTAACAAATGTGCGGAATAAAAAAAAAAATTTTAACATCAAAACAAAATTGTTTTGGACCATGGTCCACACAATAATTTGCCATTAGATAGCAAATAGCAAATCCCTACCGACAATATTTTCATCTTAGCGAATCGATGGCAAAGAAGACAGCGAGACTTAGAGGAGAAAAAAGGGCAAAGAAATTAGCAAAGGTGGTATTGATAGCATTGGTTAGGGATTGTGAGTTTAGAACTAGTCAATGATCAGATTGTATGTTTAGAACTAGTCGGCGGTGAGAATTGAAGATGAAGAACTAATGATTGGAGATGACGATTGTGGGTTAACTCATTTTTTGACTCGAGTTGGCCTGGTAGTATTTTCCATTGTTGTTGTTATTATTTTATTTTATTTTAATTTGTGAATTAAAAAATATAGGTTTGTTTTGTGTTATGAGTTTTGATGATGAAGATGACCTCCTTGTTGGGTTAGCTTGTTTCTTGACTTGTGTTGATAGTAATTTATGTCGTGTGTTTTGTGTTTTGGGGATGAAGATGAACACCTTGGTTTGTCAAATATGGAAAAAGTTCAGGGGTAATCCATGAGATTGAAGATAGAAATAATTTTGGCTTTTACAAAAAGTTGAAAAAAGCTATTTGCCTCATTCAGCTATTCCAATAAGCTCTTTCGATCCACTAAACACTAAGGGTTTGGAAACAATAATGTAGAGGTGGTCATGACATACATATGTCACGCAACTCATCTTTTGTCTGCATTTAGAAACATCTTGCAACTGTCATGCCATCAATGCGGAATGTGATGGTGACTTCCCCAAATATATAGTAGAAGTTGGAAAGAATGGGTCTCTGGCCACCATCTCTCCACCTTTGCAGTGATCAAAGATCAGTCCAAATATATCATTTTCAATCTAGACAATCTATCAAAACCTACTACCAGTTCAATGTAAGACATAACCCTATCATCAAATTCTTGCACCTAAATCCTCAAATTTTCCCTCTCTCTAAAAAAAATTTCATATTCTTTTAAGGAATCATCCATTGATGCACAAAATGCACCATCATTGCACAAATCTTGCACTAAAACCCTCCAAATCTTGCACCCATCTTGCACTGAAACTCTCCAAATCTTGCACCCAACATTCAAGCAATTGAACACACCTTGAAATCATGCACAAACTCCACTTTGAAATAAATTAGTGTATATATATATATATATATATTGAACTACATTCCTGTAAAAACAGGTCTATTCTACGGTCTTGAATTGTTTTAATTGTTTATATTTTATATTTGGCATTAAGCTTCCGTGTTTTGTTTGTATTTTGGTGGGGGGCAATTATGGTTTTTTTTACTTTTATTCTCTCTCTCTTTCTTAAGCACTGGCTAGTGTAGTTCTCATTGTTACGCACTACCGGTATCCTCTCTTCAACCGTACGGCCTTGGAGGCGAAGTAACCACTCTCGTTCCTTGCATACGGTGGTCGTTGGGGTCACCGGACGGGGCAAAAGTCTGGGACCACCGGGTATAGGTGTCGACCGAGGTGTGTTTTCTCTCGATTTGTCGTTTTTTGTTGTTCTCATATTCAGATTTTGTCTCTTGGGTGTGTGCATTGTGTCGGTTTCTTATCTTGCTGGTTGGTACGCTAGCATTGGGGCACGGGGTGGTCGGGTGTTGTCTCAATTTTGGGGATGACGGGCAGGTTAGGGTTTTGGGGCTAATGGGTTTGTTATGATATTATTATTATTATTATTAAACCAAGTGGATCATAATCCCTGAAAACATGGATGTATGGAGTTGATATATCCCTTAAAACATGAAAGCTTAAATCATGGAATGTTTTAAGGGATGTGGGGCACAAAGCATCAAACATGGATTAGTGGTCTTTGATGTGTGAATTAATTATTGTCATCTTTGTTTGCTAGTATATGTATATATATATATGTTGTATTACCGAAGGGTTGTAGGTGTGGTGTGGAGAAATAATGAAAAGCAAAACATTTCTTTGTCAATAAAAAAAAGTGTGGTCTGTGTGTGAGTGTACGTACAGAAGCAAATAGAAATAAATTCATTTCCATCCATAATCCTTCTCTTTAATTCCTCTCAATTACTATAGATATATTTATATTAAATATATCTTACATTTGGTATCAGAGCCTATCAACCTTCCAACCCTGAGATATTTTTTCTAGTGAAATATGGCCAATAATTTCAATATTGTATGGTCGGGTCCTAAATTAGACGGGAAGCTCGATTACAATTATTGGCAAATTATGATGACCACACATTTGAAAGCTCAAAATCTTTGGAGCTATGTTGATCCCGGTCTACCAGAAGGAGCTGATGCAGCTGCTACACGGCGAGATCAATTGGCGTTGGGACAAATTCATCAAGGTGTCCATTACTCCATTTTTGGGCAACTAGCTCGTGCTCAAATGGCAAAAGAAGCTTGGGACATCTTAAAGGTGTCAAACAAAGGAGTCGACCGGTCACAGAAGTCCAAGCTGCAGACGTTGAGAAGGTTGTATGATCGTTGTGAGATGGCCTCTACAGAAACCGTAGATATGTATTTCTCTCGTCTTATTGATCTTGTAAATAAGATGAGGTTATACGGAGACACAATTGAGGATGGTGCAGTGGTTGAAAAAGTTCTACGAACGATGCCGATGAAGTATGACCATGTGGTGGCTTCAATAACAGAGTCACACGATACCGAGGACTTGTCAATTGCTGAGTTAAAAGGTATGATCGAAAGTCATATTGAAAGGATTGCGTCAAAATCAGAACCACTAGCAGAAGAAGCTTTGAAGAGCCAAGTCACCTTTAATATGACTAGCTCTAATCAAAGAGGTGGAGGAGCTGGTAGAGGTCGTGGAAGAGGTAGAGGAGGATTCAGAGGAAGAGGACGTGGTAACTCAAATCAAGGAAGGGGACGAGGTAACTTCAATCAAGGAAGAGGTGGAGGTAATAATACCAAGCAAGGTAAATTTCCATTCAATTGCTACAATTGCGGCAAATATGGACACAAAATTGCAGATTGCTGGTATAAAGAGGATGGTCATGAAAATCAAGCAAATGTTGCTGAAAAATCTGGTGAGAGTTCTACTGAATCTGAAACCTTATTTTTGGTCAGTAACAGTTTGTCTGCAGATGAAAACATATGGTTCTTGGATACTGGATGTAGTAATCATATGTGTGGGAAGAAAGAATTGTTTTCAGAGTTGGATGAATCAATACGATCTGAGGTGACATTTGGAAATAAGTCAAAAGTGCCAATTTTGGGAAAAGGTAAAATCTCTATTCAATTGAAGGATGGTACTCACAATTTTATATCCGATGTTTTCTATGTTCCTGCATTACACCAAAATTTGTTGAGTATGGGACAGTTGTCAGAAAAGGGATATAAAATAAATATCACTGGAGGGTGTTGTACCATTGTTGATGCCAAGGGAGTTTTGATTGCAAAGGTAAATATGTCTCAAAATCGACTATTTCCTTTAAAAATCAACCATGCACTTCTTACTTGCTTTAATTCTGAAATCCGTGATGATAATTGGTTGTGGCATATGCGGTTTGGGCATTTTCATTTCTCCGGATTAAATTATTTAGCAAGAAAGAAACTTGTTTCTGATTTGCCGATTATTAATGTTCCTGACAAAATTTGTGAGAGTTGTTTGATTGGGAAGAAGCATAGAGAACCTTTTCCTATAGGCAAGTCTAAAAGAGCGACAAAGCAGTTGGAGATTGTTCACTCAGATCTGTGTTCATTGGAAGTTCCTTCGAATGGAGGTTGTAAGTACTTTGTTACCTTCATTGATGATTTCAGTAGAAAAACATGGGTTTATTTTCTGAAACAGAAGTCAGATGCATGTGATGTTTTTCAACAATTTAAGGTTTTTGTTGAAAAACAAAGTGGTTATAAGATTAAGATTTTGAGAACTGATAGAGGTACAGAATATATTGCTTGTGATGAATTTTTAAAGAAAAATGGTATTCAGCATCAGATGACAGCTAGGTATACTCCACAACAAAATGGAGTGGCTGAGAGGAAAAATAGGTCTATCATGGACATGGTAAGATGCATGATGAAAT
Organism: Ipomoea triloba; assembly: GCF_003576645.1. NCBI lineage: Eukaryota > Viridiplantae > Streptophyta > Magnoliopsida > Solanales > Convolvulaceae > Ipomoea > Ipomoea triloba. Next base: position 28,297,536 of record NC_044924.1, on the reverse strand, counting down.
CTAAAAATCTGCCTAAACCTTTTTGGGCAGAAGCTGTTGCTTGTGCTGTTCATGTGTTAAATATGTGTCCAACTAAAAGTGTTCGTGATAAGACACCTGAGGAAGCTTGGAGTGGGAGTAAACCATCTATCAGACATCTCAAGGTTTTTGGATGTTTGGCATATGCACATGTGCCAGATCAGTTGAGAAAGAAGTTGGACGATAAAGGTGAGAAGTGTATTTTTATTGGTTATAGTGACATTTCAAAGGCTTATAAATTGTATAATCCTGAAACTCAAAAGGTTGTTATAAGTCGTGATGTCATTTTTGATGAATATGGTGCATGGGATTGGTCAACTAAAGAAGAAAGGTCAGTTGTTGTTCCCATTATTCCTGATAATGAGCAATTGGTTTCAGATAATGTTCAATCTTCTTTACAGCCAGAGTCATCAGTTCGGAGATCTCAACGCGAGCGTCACTTACCAGCTCGTTTGGAAGATTATGTTTTGGGTAATGATAATGACTTGACTGATGAAGAGATTGTTCAGTTTGCTCTCTTTGCAGATTGTGACCCTATATCATTTGAGGAGGCTGCTACAGAAACTCATTGGCTTAAGGCAATGGATGAGGAGATTTGTGCCATTGAAAAGAATGGTACTTGGGAGTTAACAGAATTACCTCCCGAAAAGAAGCCAATTGGAGTAAAGTGGGTTTATAAAACCAAATACAAGTCAAATGGTGAGGTTGACCGTTTTAAGGCACGGTTGGTAGCAAAGGGTTACAAACAAAAACCAGGTATTGATTATTTTGAGGTTTTTGCTCCTGTAAGTAGACTTGATACTGTGCGAATGCTTATTTCTCTTGCTGCTCAAAATGATTGGAAATTGTTTCAAATGGATGTCAAGTCTGCTTTTTTGAATGGTTTTCTTGAAGAAGAAATATATGTTGAGCAACCTGCAGGGTATGTGAAGAAAGGGGAAGAAAATAAGGTTTACAAGTTGAGAAAAGCTTTGTATGGTTTAAAACAGGCACCCAGAGCATGGTATGGTTGCATTGATTCTTATTTTGTTGAGAATGGTTTTATGAGGTGTCCTTATGAGCATACTCTGTATGTCAAATACACAGATTTTGGAGATATTGTTATAATCTGTCTGTATGTTGATGATTTGATTTTTACTGGAAACAATTTGAAACTAATCTCAGAATTCAGGGAGGCACTCATTAAGAAATTTGAAATGACTGATATGGGCCTTATGTGTTACTTTCTTGGTCTTGAAGTTGTTCAGATGAATGGTGGAATCTTCATTTCACAGAAGAAATATGCTGCTGATATTTTGAAAAAGATCAAAATGGAAAACTCCAAACCAGTTTCAACTCCAGTAGCTGAAAAGTTGAAGATGTCCAAAGATGAGTGTGGTAAGAATGTGAATGTTACAGCTTATAAAAGTTTAATGGGGAGTTTGAGGTATTTGGTAGCTACAAGGCCAGATATTTCTTTTGGAGTTGGAATAATCAGCAGATTCATGGAGGAACCAAAAGAATCACATTGGGTTGCAGCAAAGCGAATTCTGAGATATGTCAAAGGTACGAGTAATGATGGAATTTTTTACTCTACTAATGATGCAGTGAAACTTGTTGGATATACAGACAGTGATTGGGCTGGAGATGTTGAGACAAGAAAAAGCACATCAGGATATGCCTTCTATCTTGGTTCTGCTATATTTTCCTGGTCTTCAAAGAAGCAGCAGATTGTAGCACTTTCAACCGCAGAAGCAGAATACATTGCAGCAGCAAACTGTGCTACTCAAGCAATTTGGCTCAGAAGAATTTTGGAGTTTTTGCAACAAAAGCAGGAGGCACCTACAACAATTTTTTGTGACAACAAGTCTGCCATTTCGTTGTCAAAAAATCCTGTTTTTCATGGTCGCAGCAAACACATTGATATCAAGTATCACAAGATCAGGGAGTTGGTAGCTGAAAAACAAATCAACATTGAGTACTGTGCAAGTGAATGTCAAGTTGCTGATATTTTTACAAAGCCATTGAAGACAGAGACATTTCTCAAACTGAAAAAGGAAATTGGGATGACGAATATATCCAACTTGGTTTAAGGGAGGCAATGTTATGATATTATTATTATTATTATTAAACCAAGTGGATCATAATCCCTGAAAACATGGATGTATGGAGTTGATATATCCCTTAAAACATGAAAGCTTAAATCATGGAATGTTTTAAGGGATGTGGGGCACAAAGCATCAAACATGGATTAGTGGTCTTTGATGTGTGAATTAATTATTGTCATCTTTGTTTGCTAGTATATGTATATATATATATGTTGTATTACCGAAGGGTTGTAGGTGTGGTGTGGAGAAATAATGAAAAGCAAAACATTTCTTTGTCAATAAAAAAAAGTGTGGTCTGTGTGTGAGTGTACGTACAGAAGCAAATAGAAATAAATTCATTTCCATCCATAATCCTTCTCTTTAATTCCTCTCAATTACTATAGATATATTTATATTAAATATATCTTACAGGGTTTGTTCAAATTTTTGGATTTTGGGCAGTTTAGGGTTTATTTTTTTCATTTGGGGATTGGGGTTGATGGAATTTGTGTCAATTTTGGTTACTTTTGGAATTAAAGGCGATGAATGATGTCTTGTGAACTTACAATGTCGCTTGTGTTTGTCTGTATCAACTAATGTATGTTATCCACTGATTTACATTTTTGGAGGAGCTTGTTTGAGATGATGATGGTCAGATTGGGTCACAAAAATGGGCCATCTCCTTAACATTCTTTACAAATTAATGCATGCATCCTAAAGTAATGAGTTAAATTGGAATATATGTACTGTAAGTCTTTGAGAAAGCTTGTGGAAAGAGGAAGAGTAATTAAAAAGAAGAGCATATTCTATAAAGATGGGAAAAAAATACTAATCTAATTTGCTATGAATTTGGTTTGTCCCGTACATCTTTCTTCAGTTTGAAATGCTCTGTTACTTACTTAAACTTTGGTTTTGCTCCGTCTAAAATGCCAAAAATATTCCATCTTTTAGGGACTAGAAACTGAAAAGAACATAATCATTTTGGATCGTGGTTAGTTATATAAACTAGTGATGCCAGAAGGTTGGAATGTGAACATATAATGAAGTTCTCTTTTTTCTTCTTTATCGTTTGTCAAAGTAGATTAGTTTTAGAGTAAATTGCACTTTTGGTCATCTGACTATAGCACCTCTATTAATTTCAACACTTGACTTTTAAAAGTAACGAATTGATCCTTTAACTATGCTTTTTTTAACGAATTTGGTCCTTCCGGCCAAATCAGAGGCCAAATTAGGCCGGAAAAACTTAACCCACTTATAATTATTAAATCATGGGGGTAAATATGTCATTTCACGTGTTTTCTTCTTCTTCCTTACCTATTGGCCGGATTTGCAGCGTTGCTGAGAAACAGAATCGCCCATTCTGAAGGTGCAAACGGCGGAGAGACGGATTCCACCAGGCGGAGATGTTCTTGAATGCATTTCTGGCTGTTTCTGGCGGTTGCCGGCGTCCATTAGTTTCTTCTTCTTCCTCTGAAGTTTTCTTCTCCTCATCGTCATTTTGTTGGTAGCCTTGAGTGTGGCCGCCGGAGACGAACCCTCCTCGCACCAATACTTCATGTTGTCCAGCGACTCCTGCACTTTCTCCGTCTACGTTATCCAGACATGAAACCTCATAAATTTTCATAAATAAAATCTAAAGAAACAAATTTTCACAATAAACAAACCGGCAAATCCCCAAAATGAGAAAACAAACCCAACAGATATACAACAAGAATCTTCAAAGATGTAATTGTTGTGGCTATGATGAACAGTAAAAATTATTAAAACAAAAGCAATAAATAACGTTGGAAGTTAGCAATTGAATTGAACATGCAGTGGTGTTAATTATGTAGTGTTTTGTGTTGGGTATTGGTGCAGCAGATTTGGAAGAAATGCAGCCGCCAAAGCATAGTTCCCACGAATTGGCCTGCAGTCGGAATGTTGTCGGAGCCCCTACAGAGCGTCGACCGCATCCACGAATATGCAACGGAGCTCCTGCGACCCTGCTAACGTCAATCACATCCTCTGTAGAAACTTCGAGAACTATCTGAAGGGTCCTCGTTTTCAGAAAATATTTGACGTCCTCGGAGATGGGATGATAAACGTGGACTCGGAGTTATAGGAGCTTCACCGGAGGAGCACCACGTCACTCATGAACTAGGCCCTCGTAAAATGACCGTCCGGCCAATAGGTGCAAGAAAGAAGAAGAAACCACGTGAAATGACATATTTACCCCCATGATTTAATAATTATAAATGGGTTAAGTTTTTCCGGCCAAATTTGGCCTGTGATTTGGCCGGAAGGACCAAATCTGTTACAAAAAGCATAGTTAAAGGATTAATTTGTTAGTTTTTAAAGTCAAGTGTTGAAATTAATAGAGGTGCTATAGTCAGAGGACTAAAAGTGCAATTTACTCTTAGTTTTATGAGTTTATAGTTTCTGTGTGCATTGGCAGCAATAAGTGTGTGCAATGGTATTTGGTTTTTTTCCTTTAAATTTATTTTACAGCTTGCATCAACTTATTTGTATTGTTAAATATGAATTTGTTCAGATTTTTGTAGCAAGACGTGTGCAATGATAGATATTTGTTGTTATGTGTCTTTTTTTTTTTTTCTTGTGTCAAAGTAGATTAATTTTATATTTGTAGTTTCTGTGTGCATTAGCCTATGTAAGTGTGTGCAATGCTACTTGGTTTTTCTTTTTAAATTTATTTTTCAGCTTGCATCCACTTATTTGTATTGTTAAATATGAATTCGTTCAGATTTTTGTGGTGAGATGTGTGTAATGATATTTGTTATTGTGTGTTTATTTTTTTTTTCTTGTGTCAAAGTAGATTAGTTTTACGAATTTGTAGTTTCTGTGTGCATTGGCCTATGTAAGTGTGTGCAATGCTACTTGATTTTTGTTTTTAGATTTATTTTTTAGCTTGCATCATCTTATTTGTATTGTTACATATGAATTTGCTGAGATTTTTGTTGTAAGATGTGTGCAATTATATTTGTTATTGTGTGTCTTGTTGTTGCATTGTCTACTACAGAAGGACATGCTCTCGGAGTTCTTCCAAACACTACACATGTAAGGCTGCAATTGGAGCAACCCTAGCCCAACTATTCCTTCACAAACTAGTACACTACATCTAGGGTTCTGATATAATTTTTGTTGGTGAAATTTTGGGGGTTCTCATATAATTCCTTCACACACTATTGCTGCTGTTTATCAGGGTGTGTTTCGCCTAAGCCTAATGGTAAATTTGTAAATTTTATGTAAGTTTTAATTTTGACTTGTAAATTTTAAGTTTCAAGTTTTAACTTGAAGGTTGTAATTTGTATTTTTTTTTTACCTATTATTTGCAGCTGCTGAGGTTCTTCTATTTCGTCCGTTGTTTGCTCTAAGGACTCAGACTTTGTTCTATACTGATTGGAAATGCGGATAAATCTGAAATCTTATTTAAAAAAATCGAATCCGAAAATATGTATATTCGTAAGTTTTGTAACTAAAATATCATGGGTTGGATTACAAAAACACAAAACGAAATCCGAACGGATAGGCCATTCTTATATCCGAATCCGTCTGAACTGTCCGATGCACAAGCCTAACAGAACATAATCCAGATAAGTAATTCTATTAAAATTGAGTAGAACATAATCCAAATATTAAAGTTCGGTCTTGATATGGACAGTGTAAAACTAAAAGTAATGCAAAGTTAAATAAATCAAATATAATTACCGAACAAAATATGAGCATTGATAAATCGAGTCTGCATAGAAAGAAACAAGTTCACTTGCCTGGAATAGTAAAAATCTTTATAGATCTATGATTTGTTCCATGCATGTACCCTACAAGACTAAAAGTACGTATTGCAAGTACATGATATGCTAGAGTATAATTACCTAAAAGGAAGGTGATCAATGATTTTTTTAATTTTTTTTTTGAAAACATCAATGAATTTTTTTAAAGGTCATTATTGGAGGAAACTAGTCCACTTGCCTGAAATGCTACAACTCTATATATGGTCATATTTACGGTTTAATTTTTATGTCGATGCAAGAATAAATGTAATTCAAGTGAAATAGAGTATAATTATCTAAAAGGGTGGTGAATGATGATGAGAAATTCAGTCTTCTATAAAAAGAATATAGAGAGGATTTGGAAAGAGTAAATATTTTGTATTACTTAGAATTGCTTGTCCTTTTCGTCATGTATAGGCATCTATTTATACTAGTGGGCTTAGAGCCTAAAAGAAATAAAACTCCCAGACAGTCTCATATTGTGAATCCTTACATTAGAAATAGAAGTTCACTCCTTATTATATTATGAATAGTAAGTCCAATCTTGCTAAACTCTTAAGTTGCTTCATGTTGGGTATCTTTCTTCGACGGTCCTCTTAATCTAGTTATCTCTTGGACTGTTAGCACTCGACCGGAACCAAAACTGTACGATTTGTTTGAATTCCAGTTATTCCTATTCTGGTTGTAAAAAATCTAGAATCAAAACTGCCAATTCTGGTTAAGAACCGGACTGCTCCGGTTCCAGAACCGTAAAAAAGAATTATGTTTAAAATTAAAAGCCATTGACTGTAACTTGAATGCAGTGGTTGTCCAAAATTGGACAAATAAAAAAAAAAGCAGATTAAAAAAAAAAAACGCAAAGCAGATTAAACTGGGTATGTTATTGATCATGATAGTGGTTATGCTATTTCCGCAATTTGATTCCTTAATCTCTTCTTCATTTATCATGAAACACTAAATTTGGTTATCCAAAATTGGACAAATAAACTGAAAATTGACTAATCAAACATTTTCCAAACACTCCTTTGCTATAACATTCTTGCACCTAGATTTCAAAAAAAAAAAAAAAAACACAAAAATTGTCCTCAACTCTTTTAGGGAATCATCAATTTATGCACACACACACCACCATCCTTGCACAAATCGCGCATTGAACTTCACAAATGGTGAGTTTTACAAATTTAAAAAAAAAATTTGCCAGAAATACTTGTCAGTATATACGACTTGCTTCTCATATTTATTACGTCATACACTGATTTTGAGTGTATTATTTTTATTTATTTATGGCAAGAAGATGAAGAAGACGACAATGGCGAAGAAGATGAGAAAGACGGCGATGGCGAAGAATATGAAGAAGACGGCGATGGCAAAGAAAATGAAGCACCCGACGATGGCGATGGAGATGGTGAAGACGACAATAATGACGAATGTGAGATGAAGAAGATGACAATAATGGAGTTACCATGATTTACATCATGCTTTGTCGGGCTAGGGGTGGGGTCATTGGGGTTGGGGATTAAACCTTTTGGGAGAAGAGAAAATAACGGTTCTAATCATTTAATAATACTCATATTGTAATCTCGATTTTTAATTAATTATACTATTTTTTCTTCTTTAATTATATGCATTGTGGTGAGTTTAATCAGATTACTGAACAACGAATATTTTAAAGAAAATATTATATTACAGAAATTCATAACCGTAACATAGTATTTTCACAAATATTCTCTATTTCGTCCACACAAATCGCTACTTATTTTCCTCAAACTCAAAACCCTCTTGTCCTACCCCATAGAATGTAGAGGGAAGCTGTTGAGGGTGACCTGTAATCCCAGCCTGATTTAGAAGCCTGTGGTGTGTATGCTAGCATGAGGCTTGGAATTGAATTCACTCAATGGGAAGTACGTATAGAATGAGTTGTAGGTTGCTGAAGGACTGTGGAACCATACATTATGGAGGCATTTGAGAAGTGGTTCAATGTTTTGTGTGTTTTTTTAGTGGTTTTTCCTCCAGCAAATCAAAAAATTTTGTGTGGTCCACTGATTGGGGAAAGGAGAGAAAGCAACTGGGCCTCTCTGGCGTGTTGGAAAATCTGCAACCAAGTGGGGTGCGTGCAGTTCATGGGCCAGTTGTGTGCATAAAGAAACTATTTTTTTTTTTTTGTCTGAATTTTTTTTTCTCAATTTTCCTCTTATATTTTCCCTCCTCTCTTCTACATTGAACTTTATTCTTGATATCTCCCTGACCCTTAACTAGTACTTTGGTTACTTGGATGTTGTTGCTACATTTGTGAGACTAGATTGGCATGCAGCAAACAATAGTGTTGCTTGATACCGCTCATTCGTATTTTTCTCAATCTCAAAATCCTCTTGTCCTGCCCCATAAAATGTAGACTGAAGCTATTGAGAATGACCTATAATCCTCACCAGATCCAAAAGCCTATGCTGTGCATGCTAGCATAAGGCTATGAATTGAATTCACCCGGCAACTACATACAGAATGAGTTGTAGGTTTTTGAAGTACTGTGGAACTATACATTATGGAGGCACATGGGAAGTGGTTCAATGTTTTGTGTTTTTTTTTATAGTTGCTTTTACACCTACAACAAATCCAAAATTTTGTTTGGTCTACTGAATGGGAAAACGAACGAAAGCAACTGCACCACTCTTACCTGTGGGAAAATCTGTCCCAACTGGTTACGTGCAGATCACGGGCCAGCTGGGTGCATAAAGAAACTACTTTTTGTCAGAATTTATTTATTTTTTTCGCAATTGTTGTCTTCTATCTTCCCTCCTCTCTTCTACCTGTAACTTTATTCTTGATATATAACTCCCTAACCCTTGACTAGTGCTTTGGCTACTTGGTTGTTGTTGCTGGGCTTGCAGCAAACAGTTGTTAGCTGCTTAGCTTGATATTGCTCATTCTTATTTTCTTCAGACTCAAAACCCCTTGTCTTTTCCCATAGAATATAATGTACAGTGAAGCTGTTGAGGGTGATCTGAAATTCGGGTCTAATCTAGAAGCTTGTGGTGTGCATGCTAACATGAGGCTGAGAATTCACCTGAATGAGAAATTGAAGTTGCATGTACTTGTGTTTGTTGTATTTTAAGTAAAAAAAAAAAAGACATTTTAAAAAATTTGGCAAACTCTCCAAAGCATATATAGCCCTCACCTGCATTTCCAACTTTCTCCAAAGCATCTCTAGCCATCCTACTTAATTATGCTATGCATAACCCTCACTTGCATTAATCAAACAAAAATTTCTTGAATTGGACTAATTAATAATGTTCAGAATCATAATAATGCTTCCATAATCAACCATATTTAATTTTAAATACAAGGTCTTGAATTAGTACAATCTCATATATGCAGCTCTAGGTCAATCTATTAGGTCCTAAGAGAGAGTACGTTCAAAGAGAATAAAGCAATACGTTCCAAAACTCACGATTGAATTAGTAGAATGAGGGCACCCCCAATTTGACAAGCATTACCCATGCATTGTTTCTTTGCGCATGCTTCAATACAAGAAGGTAATTCATGAACAACACTGCCCCAGCACGAGCATTACCCACATAGTCGTTGGCACTCTACAAATCCCTTATGTGGTCTAAGAAACATATATAGTCACACCATGGTGCATTGGTCAACATGTTAGGAAATAACATTCCACTTAGTAATTGTATGATAGGTACTCGAGCCATGCGTCGCACATCTTCATGAGTTTGAATGCTCTATCTGTAGTATCAGATTCTGTAGACATGTCATGATCAAACGAGAGGTGCCGAAAATTGAGTTAGGTGTTATCACTGCATTTTAAAGAATGATTTGAAGCTCCAAACCCAACTGGAAAACACGCAGCCACTGTAACCCTTTCATTTTACACCGTGCATGCGCCATCTTTGCCCAAATTTTGCACCCAACTACTTCACCAATTGAATTCCAATCTATCATTCAACACACAAATTAATCACAACTGAAACACAATCATTCACTCTACCTTTCAGAAATTAATTGTACTGTAAATTTATTTGACAATATATGCATATTTGTAGCGTATCACCTTGATCCACTGCACGTATAACGATTGTGATAATCTCAAGGCCTGGCCTAACCGACCCACTCAACATCATCCTTTCCCCTGATGGTGAGGAATTAACAGTAACCAAATCTAAATTTTTGTGTGCAGTCCTATGAATTTACAGATCCCACAACCTTGTAAAATTAGATTGAGTGACTTGCATTACTCTTCTCATCCTTCATATTTTTAATGAGTGAATTGCATTACTCTTCTCACATCATTCTTTCCCCTGGTGGTGAAGAATTCACAGTGCAAAAAAGTGAACACCAGAAACTGAGACATGAGTGTGTGTTTACTTACAAAATAAATTCTCTACCAAATTCAAGCAAATTTCCTTAAACATTAAAATATTACATGGTGCAAAACTTACAAGTGAAAATTTCTCCCATTTTAAAAATGCTTCCTCTCTTTGATATGTTAAAGGTTTGAAAACCCTCAAATTGTCTGCTACAAAATGTAAGCAGAATCTCATTTTCCATGCTTTACAAAATTGAATCCTCAAATTTTCATGCTATTTGAACAGATGACTTGCTGTGAATGAAGCATATTAGTTATAAGCTAATTGCCAAACACCTCTTATACCTGAATTATTTTTTGTTGTAACCAAGGTTAGTTGGTTTGACCACTAATAGTATTAATTGGACGGTTGTAGAAATGTATTTTCATAAATTAGTTATTTCCTATTAGCTGATTACATATAAAATAACTTTTAAGGAATGAGTGTATTGTGTTATTTTAAGTTTTATGTACTGTGGAACCAAATATATATTACAGAGGCATTTGATGCAAGAAACTGAGGGATGAAGAAGCCAATCAGAGACGAAGAAGTGGACATGGTTTTGTTTGTCGGTGATGAAGAAGTCTTACTTGCAATATATTAATTAATTCTACGTAATGGTTCAATGTTTTGGACTGAGTGATTGGACCGCAGCGCTCAACTACGATCTTATATGTGCACTGGGCTCTAAGCTCTAATTTTGTAATAAGTTTATATCACATCACCAACTTGGTTTATTGTAGTAGTTTTTACATGCCTAAACTTTAATTCATAAAATTTTGATTTCATTTTTCACAATATAATATCTCATTTTTTACAACGATCAGTGTTGTGTGTGTCCATAAAATGAAGATTCCCTAAAAGAATTTGAGGACATTTGTGTGTGTGTGTGTTTTTTTTAAACAAGAATGTGAAGAAAAAAAAACAGAACACATAATTAGCAGCAGGATTCCAAATTAACTTTCATAACTAGACATACTATATTTGCATTGTAATTACTGAAAGCGTAATCCCTTAACATGCATGTTGAACCATACTTTTATCAATGAACCATACGCCGGCACAAATGATGACCGTTGGTCTTTAGGTGACGGTATCCTCAGGTATAAGGACTGCATTAATCTCCTTCGACTTCTTACTTAATTCCTATTATACTTTCAGGTATTCATGATACCACGCATGAAGGCCCCAGAAAACACTATTCCGAGTTTCCAGGGAATTTTATTGGCGCAGAATGAAATTCTGTTCGGGAGTAGGTGTGCTCGTGTGGTAAGTGCCAGCGCAGCAAGTGGGAAAACTTACGACCGGTTAGCTTTTTACTAACCAACTTGGTTTATTGAGATTTCAGTTTTGAGATTAGTCTATCTAGGTCAATTGAGAGAAAGGGGCAACCATTGCTTCATTATGTCAGATTTCCTCTTACACACTATATATACTTCTACTTTTGATGAAAACAATTATTAATTCACCAAATAAATAAAAAGAAAGGTATTTCTACTCCCGATCAGAATGTATAACTATCACATTTAGCCAATCATTTCTCAAATAGAAACACATGGAACTGATGTAGCATTATTCGGAATATAATTTGTAAAATAAAATATTCTCTACATACATTTTCAATTATTGACTTGTCATCATTTGCTTACCTCTTCACACTCAACAAAAAAACTACTGAAAAAAATTACTAATTCATCAAATACATTTTTTTTAACCGTCACATTTAGGCCATCATTTCCCAATAATTTTCCAATTAGAAACACATGGTAATAATGTTGGAAATTATAAAATAAAATATTAAATAATATAGAAGAAAAGTAGAAAATAAAAATAAAAATTTGGGCAAATAAAGACAACATTCTTCATCTCTAATGATGGAAAGTGAATACCAACAAAAATATCTTTTTCATCTCCCATCTATAGATTAAAAACAAAGAGTTCTTCGTCTTTAGTCATCTCTGATCTAGAGAAAAAGTATTTTCTCTAGATTGTAGATGACTCTCTTCATACCTTCTTGAAAGATACTTGAAGAATTACAATGTTTAGACGCTCTAGCTAATCATGTGCTAAACCTATACTTAAAATGTAGATTGAACAAGGGGGAAAAAGAGAGATTGAGATGTATCTGTCTTGGTCAACTGAGAGAAAGGGCAACCATTGCTTCATTACTAATGTTAGTTTTCCGCTTACAATAGCGGATTGCACAATTGAACCATTTGGTTGCACAACTAACACAACCGACCTTGTGATCTTGCCTCCAACTGAACAAAGAACAAATAAAATAAAAATATGTTGCACAATTCACACACACGGGTTGCACAATCCACAACAAGGGATTGCACAACTCACACCACTAGGTTGCAAAATCTCTAACCCATAAATTTTACCCTAAAATTTAATAATTACAATTTTTCCCTAAAAACTCTACCTATATAAATAGCATTATTCATATCGTCCCCATTTTCCTTCTCATTTTGCCGCCCACAATTCGTCTCCTTCTCTCATCTAAGTCTCTCTCTCCCTCTAAGCTTTTCTTCTTCATTTGAGCTTCTCTTCTCCACTAGGCCCAAGACTTGGTAACTTTCTTCTTCCTTTTCCCCCATTCCATCCTCTAGTATAGGTTATTGCAATGATGTATTTGTGTGGGTTATTTGTTGTGGTCTATCTTACGGTGTAATAACTAATAAGCAAAAAATAGAAAACCTCACTGAGTTGTGGTCTATCTTAGGTTACTATTGTTGTAGAAAGTTTTGAGTTGTGGCCTAGGATTGGTTCTTTCTACATCTATTGTTGGGTTGTATGCTATATCATTTCTATTTGGTTATTTTTGGTTTGATATTTATTTGTAATGTGTATCTATTCACTTTATGTCATTATAAAATTTTATCATGACAACACAAAAAAAATAGAAAAAAAGAAATATCCAAAATACAAAGTTATTTAATTAGCAGTAACTTTTTCATTGTTTTTGCCATTTTGAAACTGATTCCACCGATGTTTGTCAAGCAATTGGGAAAGTGGTTAGGTGAGATTGCAACTTTGAGGCAGCCGTCAGGTCACCAATGGAGGGTTCACATACAATAGCGGATTGCACAACTAACACAACCGACCTTGTGATCTTGCCTCCAACTGAACAAAGAACAAATAAAATAAAAATATGTTGCACAATTCACACACACGGATTGCACAATCCACAGCAAGGGATTGCACAACTCACACCACTAGGTTGCAAAATCTCTAACCCATATTTTTTACCCTAAAATTTCATAATTACAATTTTACCCTAAAAAACCCTATCTATATAAATAGCATTACTCATGTCATCCCCATTTTCCTTCTCATTTTGCAGCCCACAATTCCTCTCCTTCTCCCTTGTAAGCCTCCCTCTCCCTCTAAATTTTTCTTCTTCATTTGAGCTTCTCTTCTCCACTAGGCCCAAGACTTGGTAACTTTCTTCTTCCTTTTCCCCCATTCCATCCTCTAGTATAGGTTATGCAATGATGTATTTATAATGTATTATTACTCGTATTTCATTTCCTGTCCTATACGCTATATATATGAATATAATCTCAGTCTCAATACAAAGACCTAAGGCTATCCTCGCTCATGCAATCTTTTCTCACAAAATTTGCATTTATTCACTATTCATTCTTCATCCATACAATTCTCTCTCATCTTTCAAAACTAACTCTAGTGTACTATCACATCAACTTATTAAAAAAAAATTATTGTTTACCAATAAAGTATTAATAAAAATTAAAATAAATAAAAGTAATGCTTAAGAAATTTATAAAATAAAATTAAAAAAAAGGACTTGCAGCCACATGGCAGTTATTATTATTTTTTCTTCCACATCATTTTGCAATATCCAAAATTTCATGGGTGTGGATGGCTTAACATGTGTCAAGATTATTTACTTGTTGAAGTTTATACTACTAAGCTATTAAATATTTGGAAAATGCAATATATGAATAACTTTTTATTGTTTTAATTTCAATGCAGCAGATGCTGAAAGAGCTATACCATGAGATGTTTCCCAACAAGGAAGTCAATGCAAGATTGTTTTAAGAAATTTGAAACAAAATGTTTGGATAGGGAAAGTTCAATCAATGATGAATGGATGGTATTTATTAATGTTTTAACTTTTGTGTTGACAATTATTGTATTCTAAAATTTTATTCCGGAATTCTTATCAATTGCCTTGAAAATCTACTTATCAAGAACTCTGTATGACATAGGAAATTTGAGTGCAATTTTGTTGAGTCTAAATGGGAAAGAATGTGATGTCTAATTTCAAGAAGATAAGAATGACGAGTTGGTAATTATTTAATAAGTTCTACTCTACCTATGATAAACTATTGATAATGACTCCATTAAGAAATTGAATCTTTATTTATGGGAAAATCGTGATATTAAATGAATTGTATCAGTGATCACTTGTTAATGTAGTTTCTTTAGATTGGTTACATACTAGATTTTTTTTTTAATGTATAAAGGTATTTTGATTGGAAAAAAAGTAACCTCTCATGGTCTTCTGTTATTTAATCAGTGTAAGTATTGTTAAATTTGAGGGAAATTTTGTCATTTCGAAGTTCTTCTTCCTTATAACCCTAAGTGATGGACATCAATTGCAAACAAGTTCATAAGCTAAAATTATTTTATTGATGCAAGTATGGAGTACTGTATTGAGGTTTTATCCAGCTTAAGTTCTACAAGAAGGAAACGCCACTATGGAGAGTGGATAGCCAACTGAGTGTGTGGATGTGGAAACAATTTGAAGTTGTGTAACTCCCACATAAGTATTGAGTGTGCTTCACAGATAGGTTCGTATTATGGGAAAAATGGAGCTTGCATGTTTTAAATGAAAAAAAAAATCAACGTATAATTTGCATTAGGAAAAATGAGTGAAAATAGGGTAGGAATATTTTGTTTTCTAGTGGTTTGATCCTCTAATGTGTTGAAGATAAAAAAAAAATGCTAATTCATTGCTTACTAAAAATGATAAACCACAATGAAGAAGAAATTCAAAGGATGGTCGTTGGACAACTTCAAGAAATTCTAAGAGTGCGTCTTAAATTTGTAATGAGCTATATATTGGATTGCATTCACATGCAAACGATTGGATCCTTAGATGTTGGCCAACAATTCGAGACAGTAGAACAAGGAACAACACGATGCGAAAGACTATAGAGGGGGAAGTTGGAATTAAATACATTGTATGCTCATGCCAAGGTTTCAAGCCCATAATAAAGGAAAAAAAACACCAACACTGAAATAGGGAGCAACAACGAAGTTGTGAAATCTGGAATGACTTCTGATTTCCCTCTGCAAGCCGATTGCAGGAAATGGTGTGACATCTTTAGATGCTTTGATACAAAATGTGAGGCTGCGTGCAGTTGTGAACTGGAAATGCTTTGATACATACAAAATGTGAGATTACTTGAAGAATATATAGAAAGTTGTGAACTGGAAGTATGCATGTGAAGTTTACCAACAACTTACACCATCAAAGTGCTGAACTGTTGTTGCTTCTGTTTTCTGTCTAATGGTAAATAAATTGTTGTATATATTTGTGAATTTTGTTGCTTTTAGCACACTATGATGCGAAACTTATCACTTCAACAGGGTTTTTTTTTTTTTTTTTTTTTTTTTTTTTTTAATTTTATTTAGAAATTTTTTTTAATTTTTTTTTAAAATTATTTAAAACATTCTACGTCGGTTCTATGTAACCGAGGAGGCTGGGAATTGAATTTAATTACCTGAATGGGAAGTACATTAAGAATGAGTTGTAGGTTGCTGAAGTACTGTGGAACCATACATTATGGAGGCGTTTGAGAAGTGGTTCAATGTTTTGTGGGGTTTTTTTAGTTGTTTTACCCCTGCAAAAATAAAAAATTTTGTGCGATCCACTAAATGGGGAAAGAAGAGAAAGCAACTGTGTCACTCTCGCCTATGGGAAAATTTGCCCCCAATTGGGTTTGTGCAGTTCACGGGCCAGCTGGGTGCATACAAAATTTATTTTCTGTTAGAATTTGTTTTGTTATTTTTTTTTTTCTGTTTTCCTCTTCAATCTTCCCTCCTCTCTTCTACATTGAACTTTAAATTTATTCTTGATACCTCCCTGATCTTTGACCAGTACTTTGGCTACTTGGTTGTTTTTGCTGCATTTGTGAGTGTAGATTGGCATGCAGCAAACAGTAGTGTTTCTTAGCATGATACCGCACATTCTTATTTTCCTTAGACTCAAAACCCTCCTGTCCTGCTCCATAGAATGTAGACTGAAGCTTTTGAGGGTGACATGTAATCCCGACATGATCCAAGAGCCTGTGGTGTGCATGCTAGCATGAGGCTGGGAATTCACCTGAATCGAAATACCTACAGAATAAATTGTAGGTTGCTGAAGACTGTGAAACCATATATACATTACGGAGGCATCTGATCGAGGGACGAAGAAGCCAACTAGAAATGAAAAAGAAGTTGACATGGCTTCGTTTGAACCGCAGTGGTCAACGATCTTATTATCTTTGCACTTGGCTCTAAGCTCTGATTTTGTTGGTCAACATCACATCACCAAATTGATTTATTGCAGTAGTTTTCACGTGCCTTAACTTTAATGCAAAAATTTTTGATGGAAAATATTACTTATATTCTCATTTTTTACTTCCAACTTTTACTTCAGTATCACAAATCTTGGATATAGACAATTTTTTTTTTGAACCACTAGATGAAAATGTGCTATCCATGCTAGCCACATCCGGAAATATAATTGACAAGTAGAATTTGAGAGCCCCTATAGTAAAACTCAATCAATTTTGATATCAATTTATAATGAACTTTCCAGTAGTATGTATATGAACTTTAATACTAGCATGACAGTGTGAAGGTTTTTATATATTTTTTTACAACTTGCATTTGTCGTATGTCGTACGGCAAATGTAAGTCACACTTGTGTTTGTCCTGTACAAGAATACATACCAAAAAATGCAAGTTGCACTTGTGTTTGTTATATTTAGGTTTAAAAACAAAATTTTGAAAATTTGACAAACTCAAGTGACACTCGCATTTTTTTTTTTTATACCAAAAATTGAAGTCCCAAACAAGTTTTTAATTTTTTTTTTGGTCCAAATTTTTAAAGTAGCTCATATGTGTTTGTCCAAAAGCCCCTTATCACTAATTTTTTAGTTGTACCCAAGGCTAATTAGTTAGTTTGACCACTGATATTATTAGTTGGTTGTAGAAATGTATTTGATAAATTAGTTGTTTACTGTTTGCTGATTACATATAAAATGATATAGAGAATTACTGTATTGTGTTATTTTAAGTTTTAAATATATTAGGATGTATGAACTTTTAATCCTGATAAATGATTCTAAAATTTCAGTCACCAATTATACTTTTTCTAAGAAATAGTCGTAACCAGACCCACTGGCCGATTTGGAAGTTGATATCACGGCAGGTGCGGTTGTAGCAAGCTGTCGTATGGGCCTGTGACATCTTAATGCGGTCACAAACCTCGACTAGAGCATCATCCCGTTTCTGTAATTGACTATCCACGGCGTCGAGTTAAGAATTGAAGCGCCCGGGGACAACAGTTTAGGAGGACCATAGACAACATGAAAAGGAGTCGTCCCGATACCGTCACGTAAAGACCAACGGTCATCATTCGTGCCCGCGTCAATTATAATTTTGAAAATAGATATACTTTGTAATAATTTTTTAGCAGTAAAATGGTTTTAACTCAACACAAAAAATATGTACTATATTACTTCCCAGAATAGTTTTCTCAATATAGAATGGGCACCAACGCCCAAACATACTCTACTAAAAAAAAAACTAGGTTTCTTATAAGTAATAACGTTCCAAAATAATAAGATTTAACCCTTTCTATAGCAGTATAACTATCCCATAAATCTTTCACTCGTTTAAAAAATAGATATAGGTAGGAGGATACTTAAATAACATTTCTCAATACTTCTCAATATCATTTCAGAACACAACTTCCCAAATAATCATTTCCAAATCATATATATATATATATATATATATATATATATATATATATATATATATATATATATATATATATATATATATATATATA
>NC_044924.1:28215472-28278373 GCF_003576645.1 Ipomoea triloba | reverse complement strand
ATATATATATATATATATATATATATATATATATATATATATATATATATATATATATATATATATATATATATATATGCGTGCTAGTTATGGTTCAATTTTTTTTTGGTGTTGTTCAACTAGTGGCACAGTGGACATGGTCAATGTCTTTGGCTTGGAGTAGAAAATGAAGATATTATAAGAAAAAGGAAAAAAACATTATATAAGTTTTAAGATAAAATAATCCATTCCTATATTAGAAAGTCAGGGGAAAATGATGATAAATAATGTCAGAACAACACAAGGATAAAAGCAGTTAGCCACATAATTTCTTAAATATTGTTTTCAAAATTTTTAAATTCATTTTTTTATTATTAATACAAATTTTAATATAATGTGTAAATATACAAAATTTCCTATTAACAATAAATTTAATATAAAAATGAATTGTAAACATATAACTCAAAATTGAACTGAAAGAATAAAATAAGATTGAGAAAACTATTAGATTTTTCACTATTCCCATCATATCTGTATGTTCCTTTTCTTATATTTTCTAATCCATTATCTTCCCACATATGGTTTATCCATCTAAACGACCAATTTTATTGTATCACGAACATATAGTTATCTAGAATTTCTAGTTTTCATGTGTATTATAGAGTATAACAATGTTTGTGTTTCCTCTTTTTTTTTTCTTTTTTTTTTTTAAAAAAATTGTAATAAGACATGGCACAACGTGAACCATGTCCCATTTGCAATTATGTTCTTACCTAGCCTAACATTGTTGCTATGCTCTTAATTATTGAAAGGTTGAATGAACGATTGTGCTTCAGTTGTGATTAATATATGTTCTCAATTATAGATGGGAGTTAAAATGGTGAAGTGGTTGGGTGCAAGATTTGGACAAGGATGGTGCATTGTGTCAAATGAAAGGGTTACACTGGCTGTGTGTCTTCCAATTGGATTTGGAGCTTCAATTCCTTCAAAGAAATTCAAATGCAAAGAAAATACTGTCCTAACTCAATTTTCAGCACAAAAAAAAAAAAGTGTAGCTTACTATCAAGCTACACTCTTAATCTCGAAGTAAAGTATTCATTGACGTAGATGCTGACGTGTGAAGATAAACCCTAAAACTATTGTTAGTTGGTGAAAAGAAGTGTAGTTTACTATTAATCTACACTCTTAATCCTGAAAAAAGCTATTTACTTACACAGATAACGAGGTGGCGATATTGACCTGAAACCTATTACCAGTTATAAAAAAAATGTAATTTACTATCAAGTTACACTCTTAATCTCGAAATAAAATATTCATTATTGGATATTGACTGTATTTGGACTTTGAAGAAAAGCTTGATAATAACCAAACCGACAATTGAAGAAGAATGAGGAATCACCAATTAGACAAGCACTATCCATGGTCATCCGGCCTACACATGCTTTCAATACAAGAAGGCAAGAAGAACATTACCTAATTGTAGTTATTGGCACTTTGAAAATCTCTAATGTAGTATAAGAGAAATAGTCTCACATTGTTGTTCGATGTGTTGGGAAATTACACTTCACTCACCTAGTAATTGCATGATACGCAACTGAGTCATGCACTCTATGTTTTCACCAGCGGAATGCTTTGTCAGTGGTAACAAATTTTGTAGCCATGTCAGGATCAAACAAGAGGTGCAGGAAATTGAGTTATTGTTAGGCCTAATAATTCCGAGGAATACGCAATCCTAAGAAAATCTCCACATCTTGCAATGTGATGGTGGCTTCCCCAAATGGAAGTTGGAAAGAATATATAATGGATGTGTCTCTTTGCAACATTCGTTCGAATGCATCATTTCCAATCTAGACAATCCATCAAATTAAAGTCTGCATGTTGAATGTGAGCCATAACCCTATCATTACATTCTTATATGTAAATTCAAAAAATTTTCCATCACTAAAAAAAAATCCACATATTCTTTTAGGGAATCTTTCATTGATGGAAAAATTGCACCATCCTTGCACAAATCTTGCACCTAGGTAACATTGTAGCACTTGAACACACATTGAGATCATACCAAATTCTACCTTCATCCACCCTAATGTTCACCAATGGAGGGTTCACATACGTACAGAGAGAGATGGCATATTTTTTAGCGACGGTTGGGAGACATTTTATAAAGACAATGATCTTGACGTTGGTCAAATTGTATTCTATTCATATGTTGGAGGCATGCACTTTGATGCTAAAATTTTTAAGAAAAATGGACTGGAGAAGATGTGGGACTCTGATGTTATTCAAAAGTCTAATGAAGAAAGTGATCATGATAATCTTTCAACTACTCCAGGTACACATTTATGAATTTAAAAAAGTCATGTAAAATTTGGTGTGCAACTAATATTGTCTATTTTCTGCATTGGTCCATGTCCCCTTCCGTAGACACAAAGACCTAAGGCTATCCACACTCATTCAATATTTTCTCATAAAATTTGCATTTATCTATTCACTCTTCATCCATACAATTCTCTCTCATCTTTCAAAACTAACTCCACTGTACTATCACATCAACTTATTAAAAAAATTATTATTTACCAATAAAGTATTAATAAAAGTTAAAAGAAATAAAAGTAATGCTTAAGAAATTTATAAAATAAAATTTAAAAAAAAAAAAAAGGACTTGCAGCCATATGGCAGTTATTATTATTTTTTTCTTCCCCATCATTTGGCAATATCCAAAATTCATGGGTGTGGATGGCTTAACATGTTACTTGTTGAAGTTTATACTACTAATAAGTAACTAAATATTTAGAAAATGCAATATGTGAATAAGTGTAATAAAGAACCATGGAAATGGTAGTTAATTGTTGAATTTCTTAAGTGAATAAATTGAGAATGACATTTGCTGCATTGTAAAGTAAAAGATGGCAACGGTCAGATCCATGAGGATATTGGACCGCCTCACCAACTGAAGCACACAACTGCAACTGCGAGCACACACATGTCACCGAAATACTTAGGGAGGTATGTGCACACACATGGACCCCGTGCCCATTGACATAGAAGGATGTGCATACGCAGGTTAGTCAGTTCTTATACGGTGGACCATGGTCCACAATCCATTGTGGACCATGGTCCCAAAACGCTGCCATTTCATTTACTAAATGAAACGGCGGCCGTTTACTCCGTCCCACGACGTCATTTTCAAACAAGCAAATACGTACCGTCTTCTCCAAAAGGCTACAGTGCTCTTCCCTTTCCCTGCGAATTTCAACAGCTTCATCGCCATTGTCGACCATTGTTATGTATCAAACAAACTAATATTTATCTATTTACAGTCATTACAAAGCATGAGCTAAAAGTTTATTTTGAGTATTTTTACATCCACTACAACGCATGCAGTGAAGTGCAAAAGCATATAAACAAAAGAAGGAAAACTTCGTTTGGAAGTTTCTCGCAAAAAATGCAAGTCCCACCTGAATTTGTCAAATTTCTTTTAAAAAAAAGTTCACCTAAAATCCAACCAACAAAGCCATGTCCACTCCTTTGTCATCTCTGGTTGGCTTCTTCATCCTTCGGCTTCCTGCATAACATGCCTCCATAATGTATGGTTCCATATATAGTATACTTCAGCAACCTACAACTCATTCTGTATGTACTTCCCATTCAGGGGAATTCAATTCCCAGCCTCATGCTAAGATGCATATCACATGCTTCTAGCTCAGGCGGTCGGGATTGCAGGTCACCATCAACAACTTTAGTCTACATTCTATATGGCAGGACAAGAGGGTTTTGAGTCTAAGGAAAATAAGAATGAGCGGTATCAAGCTAAGCAACACTACTGTTTGCTGCCCATCTACTGTTACAAATAGGGCAACAAAAGTAGCCAAAGTACTATTTAAGAGTCAAGGAGGTATCAAGAATAAAGTGCCACTTGCATTTTTCGTGTGTCGTGTAACACATACAATAAACGCAAGTCGTAGGTACTGACATGTATTTCAGGTAAAAAAAAATATTTCCGAAATATAATTGGAAAAACTCAACGTGGGTGAAGTTCAATGCAAGATTTGTGCAAGGATGGTGCTATGTGTGTGCATCAATTGAAGATTCCTTAAAAGAAGTTGAGGGCATTTTTTGTGTTCTTTTGATAGAGAATTTGAAAATTTAGGTGCAAGAATTTTATAGCATAGGAGTGTTTGGAAAATGTCTGATTAGTCATTTTAAAGTTGATTTGACCAATATTGCCCTCAAAAACCCTAGCTATATAAATAGCATTACTCATGATGCCCTCATTTTCCTTCTCATTTTGCAACCCACAATTCCTCTCCTTCTCTCATGTAATTAAGTCTCTCTCTCCCTCTAAATTTTTTTTTCTTCATTTGAGCTTCTCTTCTCCACTAGGCCCAAGACTTGGTAACTTTCTTATTGCAATGATGTATTTATATGTGGGTTATTTGTTGTGCTCTATCTTACGGTGTAATAACTAATACGCACAAAATAGAAAACCTCACAGAATAAATTTCTCACAATCATTGATTGTGAAAGCATTATTATGATTCTGAACATCATTAATTAATTAGTCCAACAAAATTTTGTTTGATTAATGCAGATGAGGTCACGTTATGCATATATAGCATAATTAAGTAGGATGGGTAGAGATAGATTGGAGAAAGCTGGAAATTCATCTGCTGCATGTCAAGGCTTCATTGAGCCATGACCAGCGCATAGTGCTGGGTGACGCCCCCCAACAGCCTAGAAGAGGTTGGGGGAGCAAGAATGTTAGTATAGGGTGGATGAAGGTGGAGTTTGTGCATGATTTCAAGGTGTGTTCATTTGCTACAATGTTGGGTGTAAGATTTGGAGGTTTTTAGTGCAAGATTATTTGTGCAAGGATGGTGCAGTTTGTTCATCATGGAAGATTCCCTGAAAGGTAGAATATGAGGAAAATAGTTCCTGCATGCCAATTTATTCTCACAAATACAGCAACAATGGCCTAGCAGCCAAAATGGTCAGGGTTAGGGAGGTACCAAGAATAAAGTGTCACTTTTGTTTGTGGTGTGTCGTAATACATATGAGAAATGCAAGTCGTATATACTGATATGTATTTCAGGTATAAAAAAAAAAGATTTCAAAAATTTGACAAACACACTGTTTGTGAAGTTCTAGTGGCCGAGCCCGGATTTATGTTGAGTGGGGGCGATGAAACAAAGGTAAAATGAATTAAAAAATGTTCAACTACAAAATATCAAATACGAATAAGATTGTTCAACAAATAACAAATAACATAAGCAAATCACTAAGTAGCAAATCAACATAAACATAAGCAGAATCAATAAATAGCAAATAATTAATTAGTAATTACTAATACACATATTAAGTAATTAAAATACTAATTAACTAATAACTAATTAGCAAATCAATGAATCATATCAAGCGGAATGAATTGGGCAATGAATCACATCAGCAACTACAGCACTACGGCAACAACTACTAATAAAAAAACACAAAATTAGGGGAAAAAACACAAAATTAGGGCAATTAGAGCAAAATCTACGACAGCAACTAGTATCAATTGAATTAGGGCAACTCCAAAATTAAGAAAATTAAGGCAAAAACAAAATTAGAAAACTAGGGCAACCAAACAATTCAATAAATTATTGAAATTAACATTTATAGCTCAACCCGTCAAGGGGTAAGATTGTTAGAAGGTGATGCTCATTAGTAACAGAAGAGTTGAAGAAGACCAAACCTGGTAACTGGGGTCAAGGCGAATAGCGAGGGCCGATGCAGAGGCGTTGGCGAGGCAGTGGGAGGCGATGGACCGGCAGGCAAAAGCAGCAGGAGTGGTTCCGTGGTGGGCGCCTGGGCGGTACGCGGCAGCAAAAGAAACGTAGTCTTGGTGTGTTGGATAACAAATGAAAAAAAATATTATATATATATATATATATAACAGCTGTATTTTTTCTGCATGGATGGTGCTGTGTGCGTGCATCTTGAATGACTGCATTCAATGCATTCAAGTAACATGTTGGACAAGTGGACAGTCATGTAACAATCAATGACTTTTAAATTTTAAACCATTTTTTTTACAGTTCTGGAACCGGAGTCGTCCGGTTCTGCACAGTTCCAGTTACAGATTTTTCACAACCAAAACCGGAACCTTTAGGTTACGATTCTAATCAAAATCGGAATAGACGTAACATTTTGATTTCGATCCGGTTCTAACAGTAAACGGGTCAGTTTGAATTGAACCATGGTCATAACTAGAGACAACTGCTTTCTCACCTTTTGATCCCACAAAATGTTTTGATTTGTATGAGTACAAATGACTAAAAAAAATCACGCCAGATTTGTTAAAAAGAACACCCTAAGTTTGGTCTATGCAAAAAATCACAAGAAAGTAAGAAACCATTGTTGTGGTTGCCCTTATGTTCTTAGCAAAAGTATAATTGGTGACTTGATTGAATTTTAGAATCATTTATCAGGATTAAAAGTTCATACCTCCTAATATATGTAAAACTCAGAATAACACTGTACTATACAATCATTTTCATAAAATCATTTTATATATAATCAGCTAATAGTAAACAATTAATTTACCAAATATATTTCTACAACCAACTAATACTATCGGTTGTCAAACCAACTAATTAGCTTATAACTGGTATGCTTCATTCATAGCCAGTAATTAATGCGTTCAAATACCATTAAAATTTGAGCCAAGACCAAACCACAAATCTATATATGATTTCTACCATTATATGTGGGTGAATTCATTTACTCCAATGAAGGTCAAATTTCTCATTACCATTTACACTCCTTTTAAAGTAATTCTATCAAATTTCTCATTACCGTATACATTCTTTTTAAAGTAATTCAATCAAATTTCTCATTACCGTTTACATTCCTTTTAAAGTAATTCTACTCAATATTTGTATTTGTGAAGAGTGTAAAACAGTAAAAGCTAGATCTAAAACAGTTGTCTGCACTTCTCATTTGATCCTGGATTCGCACGTTTTCGGTGCGTTGCGGTCTAGATTTCCCAGTCAGTTTGGGATTCAATTCAACAACATAAGGGAATTGCAATTCGAGGGAATTGCAATTCTCTCCAACCAAACAATGTAATTGAGGCCTCATTGAATTACAATTCAATTACAACTCAATTACATTCAACCAATCGCCTTGTTATTCACGGTTGGAAATCTTTAATATTCCGACCACCTACGAAATTGGTCTGGGAAAAGTGTATTTTTTAAATTTTTTCGACGAAAAGTTGGGTGGACGGATATTCTGACCACTTTTGAATGGTGGTCGGAAAAGTTTTTGGTCATTTGAAATTGTTTAAATTCCGACCACCTTCAATTTATATGTGTGTGTGTGAGGATTTCAGATTTTAACCCTCATTTGAGCCCGTTGCCTGACTCTCCCACTCCTTACCTCAAACCCTCTCACTCATGTGATGACAACCATAGGGTCTTTGGCTCTCCGCCTCTCTGGTAAGTCCCTATAACCTCATCTACTCATACTTATAGTATCAAGTTCAAACGCTCATTCTTTAACCTCTCTAGCTATGTACATAGGAAACCCTAGATCTGCTCTGAAAATGTAACAATCAGACATTCAACCATGTCTCTGGTCGTACTTCCGTTAGAAAGATCGACGACGGTGTTGCTGCCCCTGAGCTCGCTGCCGGTGGGGTTCAGGTTCTACCCGACAGACGAGGAGCTCATCAATCACTATCTGAAGCTGAAAATCAATGGCTCGAAGGCTAAAGTCAATGTGA
The DNA here is from genome assembly GCF_003576645.1 of Ipomoea triloba. Lineage (NCBI taxonomy): Eukaryota > Viridiplantae > Streptophyta > Magnoliopsida > Solanales > Convolvulaceae > Ipomoea > Ipomoea triloba. The sequence goes on along the minus strand of NC_044924.1, from coordinate 28,270,629 downwards.
TTCGAAAAATTGACATCTGTAAACTCGAGCCCTGGGACCTGCCTGGTGAGTAATTTATTTTTGGTACAATTCGCGATAAATTTATGGTAAAAACTCAATCTCTATCCGAATTAAATTGGTGAAGTAGTTGGGTGCAAGATTTGGGCAAAGATGGTGCATGCATGGTGTAAAATGAAAGAGTTACACTGGCAGCGTGTTTTCCAGTTGGGTTTGGTCCCTAGGCGCGTAAAAAAAAAAGGTCAAACAAATGAAGTTGCTCTAACATATTATTGTAACCACGTTCAATCATTATCATCATCACCCATTCACAACATTTTTTTCACGTTTTTCCCATTCTATCAACTATTGCAAAAAATAATTTCACCTATATCACTGTATCAAAAAGTATAAACATAAAAGATAAAAAGAAAAAAAGGAATAATTAATATTAAACTAATTAAAAAGAATATTTGTATAGAAGACATTGAAAATAACAAATGGTACGTAGCCACTATGAGTACCAGCTACCATTTGTACTTTCTTATATCACTAATACAAAATATTTTTTTCTAGTTTAACACGGATTATTATTTATTTTGGTTCTTTTTTATTTTTTGTAAATTATGTTCATTCCTTTTTAATGGTTGGTACCTATTAGACCGATATTTAATTTTTAACGCATAATATTGGTTTAGCATAACTTTGAAATAGATTAATAAAATATATATACCTGATAATTCTAAGTCGATCTATTACATCGTGAGGGAGGATGAGTATGCTTGGAGAAAGTAAGGCGATACACCCTTCCAAATCCACAATTGAAGAAGATTAAGGAATAGCTTATTTGACAAGCATATAAGCATCATATCTATGGTCACCTTGCACATACATGCTTCAATACAAGCACCGGCCACCTGTGTAGTCATTGGCACTTTACAACTCTCTAATGTAGTCTAAGAAACATAGTTTCACATTGTTGTTTGTCGTGTCGAGGTATGCAATCGAGTCATGCATTCCATGTCTTCATAAGTTGAATTTTCTGTCAGTGGCAGCTAATTCTGTAGACATGTTAGGATCAAAGGAGATGTACATGAAAATGAAATTGAATTATATATTGTTAAGCCTAATAATATTATAGAGGTGGTCATGACAAACATATGTCATCTTTTGTCTGCATTTGGAAACATCCGTACCATCAATGCACAATCCTAAGAGAATATAATCTACCCATCTTGCAATGTGATGGTGACTTCCCCAAATAATGGCAATTGGAAAGAATGGGTCTCTAGCCACCATATCTCCAACATTGCAGTGATCAAATTAAAGACCAATCCAAATATATCATTTCCAATCTATATAATCCATCAAAGCCTACCAGTCCAATGTAAGTCATAACCCTATCATCAAATTCTTGCACCCAAATCCTCAAAATGTTCCCTCTCTAGAAAAACAAAACTCATAATCTTTTAGGGAATCTTCCATTAATGCACAAACTGCACCATCCTTGTGCGCAGTTAGTAAAGATCTAACTTCTGTGTTCAGTTGAGTTACCATAATTTACATCCTCACAGATGCTTTGTCAGGCCAGGGTTGGGTCCTTGGGGTTTTGGGATTCAACCTTTTGGGAGAAGAGAAAATAACGGTTCTAATCTTCTTTAATTATCTGCATTGTGGCGATTTTAATCAGATTACTGAACAACGAATATTTTACAGAAAATATTATATTACAGAAATTCATAACGGTTCTAATCTTCTTTAATTATCTTCAAACTGGGCCACTCTCGCGTGTTGGAAAATCTGCAACCAAGTAGGGTGCGTGCAGTTCATGGGCCAGTTGGGTGCATAAAGAAACTATTTTTTTTTGTCAGAATTTGTTTTTATTTTTCTCAATTTTGCTCTTCTATTTTCCCTCCTCTCTTCTACATTGAACTTTATTCTTGATATCTCCCCGACCCTTGACTAGTACATTGGCTACTTGGCTGTTGTTGCTACATTTGTGAGAGTATAGATTGGCATGCAGCAAACAATAATGTTGCGTGAAACAGCTCATTCATATTTTCCTCAATCTCAAAATCCTCTTGTCCTGCCCCACAAAATGTAGACTGAAGCTGTTAAGGGTGACCTGTAATCCCCGCCAAATCCAAAAGCCTATGTTGTGCATGCTAGCATAAGTCTAGGAATTGAATTCACCTGGCAAGTACATACAGAATGAGTTGTAGGTTTTTGAAGTACAATGGAACTATACATTATGGACGCACCTGGGAAGTGATTCAATGTTTTGTGTTTTTATTATAGTTGCTTTTACTCGTACAACAAATCCAAAATTTTGTTTGGCCTACTGAATGGGGAAACAAATGAAAGCAACTGCGCCACTCTTACGTGTGGGAAAATCTGCCCCAACGCGTGCAATTCACGTGCCAGCTGGGTGCATAAAGAAATTATTTTTGGTCAGAATTTATTTATTTTTTTCTCAATTGTCCTCTTCTATCTTCCCTCCTCTCTTTTATCTGGAACTTTATTCTTGATAGCTCCCTGACCCTTGACTAGTGCTTTGGCTACTTGGTTGTTGTTACTGGGCTTGCAGCAAACAGTTGTTAGTTGCTTGGCTTGATATCGCTCATTCTTATTTTCTTCAGAATCAAAACCCTTGTCCTTCCTCATAGAATGTAGAGTGAAGCTGTTGAGGGTGATCTGAAATTCGGGCCTGATCTAGAAGCTTGTGGTGTGCATGCTAACATGAAGCTGAGAATTCACCTGAATGAGAAATGGAAGTTGTACTTGTGTTTGTTGTATTTTAAGTTTTAAAAAAAACATTTTAAAAAATTTGGCAAACTCTCCAAAGCATATATAGCATTCACCTGTATTTCCAACTTTCTCCAAAGCATCTCTAGCCATCCTACTTAATTATGCTATGCATAACCCTCACTTGCATTAATCAAACAAAAATTTCTTGAATTGGACTAATTAATAATGTTCAGAATCATAATAATGCTTCCATAACCAACCATATTTAAGTTTTAATACAAGGTCATTAGTACAATCTCATATATGCAGATCTAGGTCAATCTATTAGGTCCTAAGAGAGAGAGTATGTTCAAAGAGAATAAAGCGATACGTTCCCAAACTCACGATTGAATTAATAGAATGAGGGCACCCCCAATTTGACAAGCATTACCCATGCATTGTTGCCTTGCACATGCTTCGATACAAGACAATTCATGAAAAACACTGCCCCAGCACGAGCATTACCCACATAGTCGTTGGCACTCTACAAATCCCTTATGTGGTCTAAGAAACATACATAGTCACACCATGTTGCATTGGTCAACATGTTAGGAAATAAGATTCCACTTAGTACGTAATTGCATGATAGGTACTCAGGCCATGCGTCGCACGTCTTCATGAGTTTTAATGCTCTGTCTGTAGTATCAGATTCCGTAGACATGTCATGATCAAAAGAGAGGTGCCGAAAATTGAGTTAGGTGTTATCTCTGCATTTTACAGAACGATTTGAAGCTCCAAACCCAACTGGAAAACACGCAGCCAGTGTAACCCTTTCATTTTACACCGTGCATGCGCCATATTTGCCCAAATTTTGCACCCAAGTACTTCACCAATTTAATTCCAATCTATCATTCAACACACAAATTAATCACAACTCAAACACAATTATTCACTCAATCTTTCAGAAATTAATTCTATTACAAATTTATTTGACAATATATGCATATTTGTAGCGTATCACGTTGATCCACTGCACATATAACGATTGTGATAATCTCATTAGGCCTGGCCTAACCGACCCACTCAACATCATCCTTTCCCCTGATGGTGAGGAATTAACAGTAACCAAATCTAAATTTTTGTGTGCAGTCCTATGAATTTACAGATCCCACAACCTTGTAAAATTAGATTGAGTGACTTGCATTACTCTTCTCATCCTTCATATTTTTAATGAGTGAATTGCATTACTCTTCTCACATCATTCTTTCCCCTGGTGGTGAAGAATTGACAGTGGAAAAAATTGAACACCACATCATTCTAACTCATAAAATACATTATCTTATCCATAAATTTCATTAATCAAACATAAAGCACATAATTCTAACATATAAAGTATGTTATTGTAACTCATAAAATACATTATCTTACGGTCTTACCTCAAAATGTTCATTATTCTAACAAATATGCAGAATAAAGATTTTTTTTTTAACATCAAAGCAAAATTATTTTGGACCGTGGTCCATACAGTAATTTGCCATTAGATAGCAAATAGTAAATCCCTACCCACAATATTTGTCTCTGTAACGAATCAAAGGTGAAGAAGACAACGAGAGTTAGAGGAGAAAAAAGGGCAAAGAAATTAGCAAAGGTGGTATTGATAGCATTGGTTAGGGATTGTGAGTTTAGAACTAGTCGACGGTGAGAATTGAAGATGAAGAACTGATGATTGGAGATGATGATTGTGGGTTAACTCATTTCTTGACTCGAGTTGGTTGTTGTTGATTTTTTATTTTATTTTAATTTGTAAATTTAAAAATATAGGATTGTTTTGTGTTATGAGTTTTGACCATGAAGATGATCTCCTTGTTGGGTTAGCTTGTTTCTTGACTTGGGTTGATAGGAATTTCCATTATTTTTTTCTTTACGTTTAATTTGTAAAGAAAATTTTTTTATGTCGTGTATTTTGTGTTTTGGGGATGAAGATGAACACCTTGGTTTGCCAAATATGGACAAACTTCAGGGGTAATCCATAAGATTGAAGATAGGAATAATTTTGACTTTTAGAAAAAGTTGAAAAAAGCTAATTGCCCCATTCAGCTATTCCAATAAGCTCTTTCGATCCACTAAACACTAAGGGTTTGGAAACAATAATGTAGAGGTGGTCATGACTACATATGTCACACGACTCATCTTTTGTTTGCATTTGGAAACATCTTGCAACTGCCATGCCATCAATGCGCAATGTGATGGTGACTTCTCCAAATAATAGAACTTGGAAAGAATGGGTCTCTAGCCACCATCTCTCTACCATTGCAGTGATCAAAGATCAGTCCAAATATATCATTTCCAATCTAGACAATCCATCAAAACCTGGTACTAGTTCAATGTAAGACATAACCCTATCATCAAATTCTTGCACCTAAATCTTCAAATTTTCCCTCTCTCTAAAAAAATCTCATATTCTTTTAGGGAATCTTCCATTGATGCACAAACTGCACCATCATTGCACAAATCTTGCACTGAAACCCTCCAAATCTTGCACCCAACATTCAAGCAATTGAACACACCTTGAAATCATGCACAAACTCCACTTTGAAATAAATTAGTTTGTGTGTGTGTGTGTGTATATGTATACACACACACACCTAGCAGTGCTAGATAAATCTATTACGTCCTAAAGGAGGAAGAGTATGCCAGAAAGAATAAAGTAATGCACTCCCAACCCCACAATTGAAGTAGAATGAGAGCACCACCAATTTGACGACGAGCATACCCTATAGTTGCCTTGCACATGCTTTGATACATGAAAGCAAGAACAACACTGTCCCAACTCTAAATGTTGGCATTATGAAAATCCCTTATGCATGTTGTCTAAGAAACATATATAAAGTCCCACCATGCATGTTACATTGTTCGAACAATATTCCACCTATTTTGTAATTGCATGATACGCAATCAGGCCCCTGCATCGCATGTCTTAATGACTTGAATGTTCTGTCTATAGTGTTGAGTTTGGTAGAAATGTCAAGATCTAATGCGAGGTGCTAAAAATTGAGTTAGGTGTATGTTTTCTCTGCTACACTACATGTCTGACAATCTGTTAGACATATTTGCAGTGTACAAGTCCGCGAAGACTATCTCGGACATGCTGAAGAAGAAGTATGGTGCTGATGACGGAGCCCGCAAGAAGTTTGCAGTCGGGCGCTGGATTAGCTACAAGATGGTTGATACAACACTGATCATAGACCAGATCCATGAGTACGAGAACTTGGTGTCTGACGTTGTGTCTGAAGGCATCCTGGTGAGTGATATGCTGCAAACCTGCTATGCTCTTGTAGAAAAATTACCTGAATCCTGGGCATAATTTCAAAACAAAATGAACGAGACCAAGGATTGCACCTGGGAGCAAATGGTATCAAAGTGTGGGTTTAGTTGGTGGGTTTAGGCATAAGGTATGAGTATCAAAGTGATTGTTATTGTTTGGTTGATAGGTTTTTAGAATACTATTATGGATTTGGAATACCCCATTAATTGGAAAATTCATACCCTAATAAAATAAGGATCTCATTTCCCTTCCTCCTTTCTTCCCCAACTATTAATAATCATTCACATTCCACCCTACCACTAAATACGCAAAATACTTTCACCAAAACTCATTACCCTTACCAAGTATTTGATACTCATACCGATTCCGATTCCCATGTGCGAACCAAACACGCCGTATTTGTGGGCTATGCTGAAAATAGTGCTGCATACTGATGTGTAGCAAAAATGAGTGATGGTGAGTGTACGGGTGTGAAATGTCGTTCCGCTGAGGATTGGGGGTTATGGCACGCAATATGCAATCACAAAACTAGGCACTAGTGGCACTAGCACAAGGAAATCAACAAAAAACTAAACAAACGATAATAAGGTAGAACAAACACATATAAACACTAGATAAATACAAAATAATGAAATAGGACTCAAGTTAGGGGCATTACCATCTAGATGCTTTAACACTTATGTTTGAGGAAAGAACAATTTACCTAGGTTCTAGAGGCTAGCACTAATAAATCCAAATTTCCACAAGGATTAGAACAAAGGTTGCCCCATTCCCATGGTGTATCAACCCAAGTTCTATGCATTGAGATGAGAGACTTTCCAAACACAAACAACAATTGCTATGCATCAACTATTGCAAGATAGATTAAAGACCCAACTCAAACACTGAAACACATGAACCGTAGGTTAGGGTTCTTCCCCTTTTTCACAATAATCACAACTTAAGCATCAAAATAGATAATAAAATCCTAACTCTAGCCCATAAACTAACCACTCATGATTAAATAGCATAAAGAACACAAAAACACAAGTAATAAACATAAATCTTGCAAAAGAAAAGAGATAAGGGAAAGAAAGCTTCTCACGCGCGCATCAAGATTGAATGTGTGGGGGATTGTTGGAGTTTACATTCAATATACGACATCACCTTAGCCAACTTGTTCCTTGTTTTCTTCTTTACATCTACAATCATAGGGAAGACGAGAACCTCAGCTTCTACTCATAGCCCAGTGCGAAGATAAAGATGTGTTGCGGTCCACTACTTTGTTCCTCAGCTTCTTGCATTAGATGCCTCCATAATGTGTGGGACAATACTTTAGCCTACAACCTACAACTCATTCTGTACTTCCTATTCAGGTGAATTCAATTCCCAACTTCATGCTAACATGCACACCACAGGCTTCTGATCTGCATGCCGGTGATGCCTTCATTGGTAGAACTTATCACAAGAGGAAGAAAAAGGTGACAGCTTAGGACATTTTCAATATAAATATTCCCTATTCCTATTTCCTTGTTTGTTAACGTTACTATTGGTTTTCGTTCTTGTTTTCTAGGATATATTCTTTCTGCTAGTATTTAAATGAAAGATCGAGAGAAGAGGCACTCAAGAAAAGCTTCAGCATTTTCATTAAGTTCCCTGGCTATCATTCTCTGCTACATCATCAAACTCTCCCATCCCTCCAGCTCGCCACTTGAGTCTTATTCGTAGGCTTGTGACGCGATCCCGTCCTATTACAACCGGGATTATAGGTCACCCTCAACAGCATCAGTCTGCATTCTATGGGGCAGGACAACAATATTTTCAGTATGAGGAAAATAAGAATGAGCGGTATTAAACAACACTACTGTTTGCTGCATGCCAATCTACTCTCACAAATACAGCAACAATTACAATGGCCAAGTAGCCAAAATGGTCAAGGGTCAAAGAGGTACCAAGAATAAAAGGAAAGTGCCACTTGCGTTTGTCGTGTGCCGTAATACATATGAGAAATGCAAGTTGTATATACTAACATGTATTTCAGGCAAAAAAAAAAAAAAAAAGATTTCAAAATTTGACAAGCACAACATTTGTGAAGTTGAGTGGTGACGAAAAAGCAAAGATAAAATGAATTTAAAAATGTTCAAATACAAGGTTCAACTACTAAATATAAAATACGAATAATACTGTTCAACAAATAACAAATAACATAAGCAAATCACTAATTAGCAAATCAACATAAGCATAATCAACAAGTCACTAATTAGCAAATCAACATAAACATAAGCAGAATCAACAAATACAAAATATCTAATTAGTAATTACTGATCCACATATTAAGTAATTAGTAACTAACTAATAACTAATTAGCAAATCAATGAATCATATCAAACCGAATGAATTGGGCAATGAATCACATCAGCAACTCCGGCACGCAACAACTACTAATAAAAAAATACAAATTTAGGAAAATTAGAGCAAAATCTAGGACAACAACTAGTATCAGTTGAATTAGGAAAACTTCAAAATTAGAGAAATTAAGGCAAAAACAAAAATAAAAAATTAGGAGAAACAAAAAATTAGGAAAATTATAGAAAAACAATTGAATAAACTATTGAAACTAACATTTATAGTTCATGCCGATAGTTCATGCCCTCAAGGGTGATATTGTGAGAAGTTGTATAATTTTGGGCAGTGGGGGCAGCTGCCACCACTGCCCACATGCTGGCTCAGCCAGTATGAAGTTCAATTCAAGATTTGCAAGGATGGTGCTGTGTGCGTGCGTCAATTGATGATTCCCTAAAAGAATTTGAGGACAATTTCAGCTTTCAGGTGTGACATATGCCATAGACCTCTTCAGTATTAGGCCTAACAATAACTCAATTTTCGGCACTTTGATCTCGAAATGTCTAACATAACCTAGTACCAGTGACAGAGCATTCAACTAATGAAGACGCGCAATACATGACTTGACTGTGTATCATGCAATTACTAGATGGAGTGTTATTCCTTGACACGTCGAACAACACGGTGAGACTATATTTTTTAGATCACATTAGGTATTTGCATAGTGCCTACAATTGGCGTAGTGTTATTCTTGAATTCTTGTATCAAAACATGTGCAGAGTGAACATTGATAATGCTAGCTTGTCAAATTGGCAATGCGCTCATTCTTCTTCAATTGTAGGTTTGGGAGCGTATTGCATTATCATCTTGGAACGTAATCTCCCTAATAGATCTACATAGATTGGGATGCATGGTAATTATATATATATATATATATATATATATATATATATATATATATACTAATTTATTTCAAAATTATACTAATCCGAGACGATGTATATATTAAAATTTAAATATGGTCCAACATCATGATCGAGGATTCATGCCTTTAGCATCAAAATTAAAGTTGTCGAGTGTGCATGAGGAATGGACACATATGGACAACTTTTAAAATTTAGACAAAAAAAAAAAGGAGGAAAACTCATTTGAGACTTGAGGTTTCTAATAAAAATGCAACTCTCCCCAGAGTTTGTCAAATTTATAAAATTCTTTTTCTTTTTTTCATCTAAAATACAACAAACACAAATACGACTTGCGTTTGTCATACAAATATGAGAACATACTTGCATTTCTAGTATTAAAGTTGTCTAAAAAAAATAAACTTCATGCTGTCATGCTAGTATTAAAGTTTAAATACTACTGGAAAGTTTAAAACATTAACTCAAATCAAAATTTTATGCATTAAAGTTTAGACATGTGAAAACTTCTACATTAAACTCATTATGTATTTCCAATTCAGGTGAATTCCCATAGCCTCATGCTAACACACCACAGGCTTCTGGATCAGGGATTACAAGTCACCCTCAACAGCTTCAGTCTAATTCAATGGGGGAGGATTTTGAGCTTGTGGAAAATAAGAATGAGCAGTACCAACTACCAAGCAACACTACTGTTTGCTGCCAATCTAGTCTCACAAATAAAACAACAACAGCCAAGTAGCCAAAGTGGCCGTTAAGTGCAACTTGGAGTGCAAGAATAGTGCTGTGCGTGTGCATCTATTGAACATTTCCTAATACTTATTGTTATTTTTCTTGTTTCTGTTTTATTTGGATGTGTTTCTAAAGGTTTATTTAGCTTTGAAGAACTGTATCTAAAATGCGAAATTAGCTTTGCTGTTAGTGAAATATTTATGCTCTGGTTTTTTATGATTATTAATTAAACTGTCCCATCCACCCCACTGCTTTTTAGGGCTCAATGATTTTATATGTTAATTCCTTAGCTTTCTCATTTCACTAGCTGCTGCCTTTTGCTGTTAATTAATTATGAGTTTTTATGTTTCATGAGACATGATTATCTACTGTTCTTTATATATAAACTTTAATTGGTGCGGGTTTCTATTGTCTGCTTCATTTTTTTTTTCTCCCGGCACCGTATACTTATATCATTGCAGATAAGTGAAAGGGTGTGTGTGTGGTGTTTCAGGATAAGATTAATGTGTTTAGGTGCTGTTAAATCTGCTATTGTGAAATGATTATTGCACATAAAAGAAATCAAGTTCCTTTTCCTTAACCAACCTTAAGTTTTTTTCTCTCCAAAAAACCACAAAAGAACCACTGATTTGGTTGCCCTTGTGTTCTATTCAAGTAGCAGACTTTGATGGGTTGTCTAGATTTGGAAATGATAAGTTTTGCAAATGACCTTTAATCACTGCAATAGAATGGTGGAGAGTTGAATTGGTACCCAGATAGATTCTCTTAGGATTGCCCATTGATGGCAAATTGATTATGTGGATCCGGATCCACCTTGCAAGGTGAACCCGACTTTTAAATTTTGCCTTAGATACACAATTAGTGTCACTTGAGTTTGTCAAATTTTCTGAAATTCATTTTTTTTTTTTTTACCTAAAATCCAACAGCAAACGCAAGTGCTTTTTGCATTTCTGTATTCATATACGTACGTACTACTTGTAAGTTCATCATAAACTGAAATCAAAATTGAGTTCTACTATGGGGAGTCTCAAATTCTACACTATTAATTATACTCCCTGATGTGGCAAGCATGAATAATATTTTCATCTTGTTGGTCTAAAAAAAATTATTTACATCCAAAATTTGTGAAAAGGAAGTAAAAGTTGTAAGTAAAAATTGAGAGTACAAATAATATTTTCCATCAAAATTTTATTAAAGTTTAGGCATTGAAAACTACTTCAATGAACGAAGTTGGTGATGTGATGTAGACCCACAAAATCAGAGCTTAGAGCCCAGTACAAAGATACGACTAGTACCGTTGAGTGTTGCGGTCCAAACGAAGCCATGTCCACTTCTTTGTCTTCTCTGGTTGGCTTCGTCGTCCCTCAGCTTCTCGCATCAGATGCCTTCATAATCTATGGTTTCACAGTACTTAAGTAACCTACAACTCATTCTGTACGTACTTCCCGTTTAGGTGAATTCTATTCCCACACCACAGGCTTCTGGATCAGGACGGGATTATAGGTCACCCTCAATAGCTTTAGTCTACACTCTATGGGGAAGGACAAGAGGGTTTTGAGTCTGAGAAGAATTGAATGAGCGGTATGAAGCTAAGCAACATTCCTGTTTGCTGCATATATGTCAATCTACTCTCACAAGGGTCTGGGAGGTATCAAGAATAAAGTTCCACTTGCTTTTGTCGTATGTTGGGAGAAACACAAGTCGTATATACTGACATGTGTTTTAGGCAAACAAAAATTTCATAAATTTGACAAACTCATGGTGTGTATGTAGTTCAATGCAAGATTTGTGCAAGGATGGTGCTGAGTGTGTGCATCAATTGAAGTTTCCCAAAAAAAATTTGAAGATATTTTTTGTGTTTTTGTAAAAGAAGAATTTGAAAATTATTAAACTGACTAAATCCAAAATTACTTTTAAATATTTGATCCAAAAAGGTAATACAAATGGAATTAAAAAAAAAATTCTCAAATGGCATTTAAAATAATATAAATCAATGCAATGAAATCAATTCAAATTTGGAAATTTTATTTTCAATTAATTTGTTTTCTTTATTGGGTTTCTCATGCAAAGACACTTACTAATATCAAAATCTTATTTGGTCTCTAACGAGCTATAAATAAATTGCACAGATTAATGATTGTCACACCATAAAGTATCACAAAAGCTATATCTTCTTTCATACTCGAAACAATATACAAAACATGTCAACTTGGAGTGCAAGAATAGTGCTATGCGTGTGCATCAATTGAACATTTCTTAAATGAATTTGAGGACATTTTTTTGTGTTTCTTTTTTTTATAAAAAAAATTTGAAAATTTAGTTACAATAAATTTATAGCTGATAAGCTATTTACTAGCTGGTTTGATCAATTTTGGTTGACCTTAGTGCTCAGTGGATCGCAAGAGCTTGTTGGAATAGTTGAATGGGCAATTAGCTTTTTCAACTTTTTCTAAAAGTCAAAATTATTCCTATCTTCAATCTCCATGGATTACCCCTGAAGTTTTTCTATTTGGCTACATGGATAATACTCGTGTTGGGGCAGTGTTGTTCTTGAATTGCCTTCTTGTATCGAAGCATGTACAAGGCAACTATGCATGGGTAATGCTCATCAAATTAATTGGTAGTGCATATATGAAATTGTACAAATCCAAGAACTTGTGTTAAAAATTAAATATGGTTGAATAGGCACCACTCAAAAAAAAAAATTTAAAAACTAATACAATAAAGAAGTAAATAATATTAAACTAGAGACAAAGTATTTTGTTTTTGTATTAGTTACCCGGTCATCCACCAGTCCACAATTCGTAATGATAATGATCAAACGAGGATTCATGCCTTTAGCATCAAAGCTAGAACACTTGGTAAGCTAAAACAAAATAAATTTGGCATAATCATTGGTTATGGAAGCTTTATTATGATTTTGAACATTATTAATTAATCCAATTCAAGAAATTTTTGTTTGATTAATGCAGGTGAGGGTTACGCATAGCATAATTAAGTAGGATGGCTAGAGATGGGTTGGAGAAAGCTAAGGTGGAAATGCAGGCGAAGGCTATGCTGCCATTGAGGAAGCGTGTGCTAAAGCTTTGACCCTCATAGGAGAAGAAAGGAGACTTGAAACTCAACCGAATGGCATCCCGCCACATGGTGAAATCTTCCCAAAATTCTCTGCTTTTGTTTGTAAAATAACCAAAAATGTGTGCAATTCTAATCAAACACAAGTTGGTAATAGTCAAATCAAAGGGGTTATAGAAGAAGAAAAAGAGACCTTGACAGAGAAGTTTTAGAGAGAGAGAGAAAAAAGGGGGGACAAGTTTTATTATATGTATGTAGAATGAATGATGAAATGATCTCTATATATTGTACTATTGTAGTGTTACTTTTTGTGAAAACTTGAAAATAGAAGTTGAAAGTTACAATTTTGCTCATTTTCTACAAAATGAACCAAACACATAAAGATAGCTTTCTAGAATACAATCAAACACTAAAAATGAAAATATTTTTTGGAAAATGACTCAATTTCCAGTAAATATTTTCTGGAAGTCATTTTTCTTGGTTTCCAAACACACCCTTAATGTATGGGTACATTAGTTTTTCAATTGCATTTCCAAGTGCAGTTTAAATGGAGGCTATATGAAAACGAGTTGGATGAGTTTCCAGATTACTACAAATCAGGATAGCACGTCTGGATGATGAAATCTCCTATGATTATGTACGAGGTAGTAGAGTACGTGAAACTTACCAGACAGAGTTTTTCTTTTGTTTGGACTTTTCTGAAAGATTTGGTGAATGATTGTGTGTCACTTGTGATTAATTTGTGTGTGTTGAATGATAGATTGGAGTTAAAATGGTGAAGTGGTTGTGTGCAAGATTTGGGCAAGGATGGTGCAATGTGTGAAATGAACGGGTTACACAGGTTGGTCTAGGCTCAAAATCAAGTAACTAATCTGGAAGCGGATGTAAAGTCTAGGGAGAGATTGGAAATCTTTGATTCATAGACGACGCTGAACGGCAAACTGACAATAGAGCTCCCGGCTGGCTATTCCGGCTAACACTAGTACAAAATTGACCATATAAGCATCACTTTACACTGCGCCTGTTCAAACAGGTGTAGTGTATTTGATTGATCCCAAACTTTACGCAGCACCCAAAGAGACCAGGTGCCGCGTAAAGTAAAATATTATTTTATTATTTAACTTTACGCGGCACCTGTAATCTGTCGGTGCCGCGTAAAGTTAAATAATAAAATAATACTTTACTTTACGCGGCACCTCTAGGTACAGGTGCCGCGTAAAACCGACCCACAAAAAGACAAAAGAAGCGCTCCAGATCTGGAACGAGTGAACTCCAAACTCATCGACAAAACAAGATCCCGAACTGCCGAACTCCGCTCCATCGCCGCAACGAACTGCCGCCGCCGTCGCCGGCCTCCATCCTCTCACGCCATTGCCGCTGCCGTCCGTCCTCTTCCGATCCATTGCAGTTACAGATCTACGGCGCCGTGTCTTCTCCTCCATTGCAGCTTGGACGCCATTGTCGCCGCCTCTTCTCCTCGCCGACGACGCCGGCAGCCTCCACCGGCCTTCTCCTCGCCGACGACGACAATAACGGCCGCCTCCACCGCCCTTCTCGCCGACGACGAGTGGATTGCGGCCTCCACCCGGTAATGCCTTTTATTTTTTTTATTTTTTTTATGATTTCTATTTATTTGTGTATTTATTTATTTATTTGTGTATTTATTTGTTTATTTGTGTATTTATTTCGAATTTATTGTGTATTTATTTATTTATTTGTGTATTTATTTGTTTATTTGTGTATTTATTTATTTATTTNTAAGGTGGAAATGCAGGCGAAGGCTATGCTGCCATTGAGGAAGCGTGTGCTAAAGCTTTGACCCTCATAGGAGAAGAAAGGAGACTTGAAACTCAACCGAATGGCATCCCGCCACATGGTGAAATCTTCCCAAAATTCTCTGCTTTTGTTTGTAAAATAACCAAAAATGTGTGCAATTCTAATCAAACACAAGTTGGTAATAGTCAAATCAAAGGGGTTATAGAAGAAGAAAAAGAGACCTTGACAGAGAAGTTTTAGAGAGAGAGAGAAAAAAGGGGGGACAAGTTTTATTATATGTATGTAGAATGAATGATGAAATGATCTCTATATATTGTACTATTGTAGTGTTACTTTTTGTGAAAACTTGAAAATAGAAGTTGAAAGTTACAATTTTGCTCATTTTCTACAAAATGAACCAAACACATAAAGATAGCTTTCTAGAATACAATCAAACACTAAAAATGAAAATATTTTTTGGAAAATGACTCAATTTCCAGTAAATATTTTCTGGAAGTCATTTTTCTTGGTTTCCAAACACACCCTTAATGTATGGGTACATTAGTTTTTCAATTGCATTTCCAAGTGCAGTTTAAATGGAGGCTATATGAAAACGAGTTGGATGAGTTTCCAGATTACTACAAATCAGGATAGCACGTCTGGATGATGAAATCTCCTATGATTATGTACGAGGTAGTAGAGTACGTGAAACTTACCAGACAGAGTTTTTCTTTTGTTTGGACTTTTCTGAAAGATTTGGTGAATGATTGTGTGTCACTTGTGATTAATTTGTGTGTGTTGAATGATAGATTGGAGTTAAAATGGTGAAGTGGTTGTGTGCAAGATTTGGGCAAGGATGGTGCAATGTGTGAAATGAACGGGTTACACAGGTTGGTCTAGGCTCAAAATCAAGTAACTAATCTGGAAGCGGATGTAAAGTCTAGGGAGAGATTGGAAATCTTTGATTCATAGACGACGCTGAACGGCAAACTGACAATAGAGCTCCCGGCTGGCTATTCCGGCTAACACTAGTACAAAATTGACCATATAAGCATCACTTTACACTGCGCCTGTTCAAACAGGTGTAGTGTATTTGATTGATCCCAAACTTTACGCAGCACCCAAAGAGACCAGGTGCCGCGTAAAGTAAAATATTATTTTATTATTTAACTTTACGCGGCACCTGTAATCTGTCGGTGCCGCGTAAAGTTAAATAATAAAATAATACTTTACTTTACGCGGCACCTCTAGGTACAGGTGCCGCGTAAAACCGACCCACAAAAAGACAAAAGAAGCGCTCCAGATCTGGAACGAGTGAACTCCAAACTCATCGACAAAACAAGATCCCGAACTGCCGAACTCCGCTCCATCGCCGCAACGAACTGCCGCCGCCGTCGCCGGCCTCCATCCTCTCACGCCATTGCCGCTGCCGTCCGTCCTCTTCCGATCCATTGCAGTTACAGATCTACGGCGCCGTGTCTTCTCCTCCATTGCAGCTTGGACGCCATTGTCGCCGCCTCTTCTCCTCGCCGACGACGCCGGCAGCCTCCACCGGCCTTCTCCTCGCCGACGACGACAATAACGGCCGCCTCCACCGCCCTTCTCGCCGACGACGAGTGGATTGCGGCCTCCACCCGGTAATGCCTTTTATTTTTTTTATTTTTTTTATGATTTCTATTTATTTGTGTATTTATTTATTTATTTGTGTATTTATTTGTTTATTTGTGTATTTATTTCGAATTTATTGTGTATTTATTTATTTATTTGTGTATTTATTTGTTTATTTGTGTATTTATTTATTTATTTCTGTATTTATTTCGAATTTATTGTGTATTTATTTATTTATTTCTGTATTTATTTCGAATTTATTGTGTATTTATTTATTTATTTCGATATTTATTTCGAATTTATTGTGTATTTATTTATTTATTTCGAATTCTATTTGTATATTTGATTTAATTTATTTATTTATTTCGAATTCTATTTGTATATTTGATTTATTTCTTTGTTTTTCTAAATTATTTATTTGTATATTTGATTTATTTCTTTGTTTTTCTAAATTATTTGGAATATTATGGTTATTGTGTTATATATGAACTTTGTTGATTTGAATATTATGGTTATTGTGTTATATATGAACTTTGTTGATTTATTTTGAATATTGGTGTTTGATTTTTTAAAATAAATTTACTAAAATGAATATTTTGCAAACAATTTGTGTTATATATTATGGCTATTTGAATATTTGTGAAAATAAATTATTTGTTTTGCAAACAATTTAAAATATATTATATCTAAGTACATTACATAAACTAGTATTAATTAACAAAATGAATATTATTAATATAAATTTTGAGAGAAATAAAGCTACTTGAATGTAGAATTTTACATTTTAAAGAAAATGAAATTACACACAACTTCATTATTGCATACATTCTTAAATTTATTTTCTCATATTTATGATTGCACAATATATTTTATGAAAATTAGTATTTTGATAAATTAGAGACTTGATTAAATAGGTATTTAGAGACATTAATAATTTAATTATTAGTTAGCTAGGTATATATTTTGATGAATTAGGTACTTGATTAAATAGGTATTTAGAGATATTAATATTTTGATGAATTAGCTAGATTGAATTTGATGATGAGTTAAGTATTTTGATGAATTGGATTGATTTAAATTAGTTAGGTAAGTATTTTGATGAATTAGATTGATTTGAATTAGTTAGTTAAGTATTTTGATGAATTAGATTGATTTGGATTAGTTAGTTAAGTATTTTGATGAATTAGATTGATTTGGATTAGTTAGTTATAAATATCGTTTCTAAATGCAACCATAATCAAGTATCCATATCTGATCTTCACAGTATTGTCAATTGACAGATATGGATTGGAGTTGGATGCATGAGAAACGCAATATAGTCAAATATATACAAGGGGTTCAAGAGTTCATACAATATGCTGAAAAAAATAAAAGCAAAAAGGCGGAGGATTTTATATCGTGCCCGTGCTGTGATTGTAAAAATTTGAGAAGATATCGTAATTCTGACGTAGTGAAGGACCATTTGATACGTCGTGGCTTTAAGGAAGGGTACAATCAATGGATATGGCATGGTGAAAGCTTACCTCCTAGTACAAGTGTTAGTAAGAGTGAAACTCATGTAGAGAGTGAGAATCAAGCAAATAGTCAAACTTAGGCAGATAACGAGGAGAATAAGGAAACTCATGTTAGCAATGATGAGGATGATGAAATTAATGACCGAATAGATGAAATGATGAGTGATGTGCAGGGAGATTTTAGTGAAATGCCTCTTGAGTTTAGATGTTTGTTTGATAATGCTGAAAAACCTTTGTTCTCTGGGTGTACTAAATATACCAAGTTATCTGCTTAAGTTATATAATTTAAAAGCAAAGAATGGATGGAGTGATAAGAGTTTCACGGGATTATTAGAACTACTAAAAGACATGTTTCCTTGTGTCCTAGTGATAATGAACTTCCACATTCAACTTACGAAGCAAAGAAGTTGTTGTGTCCGTTGGGTATGGACATTGAGAAGATACATGCATGCCCAAATGATTGTATACTGTATTGGAAAGNGGAATATTATGGTTATTGTGTTATATATGAACTTTGTTGATTTATTTTGAATATTGGTGTTTGATTTTTTAAAATAAATTTACTAAAATGAATATTTTGCAAACAATTTGTGTTATATATTATGGCTATTTGAATATTTGTGAAAATAAATTATTTGTTTTGCAAACAATTTAAAATATATTATATCTAAGTACATTACATAAACTAGTATTAATTAACAAAATGAATATTATTAATATAAATTTTGAGAGAAATAAAGCTACTTGAATGTAGAATTTTACATTTTAAAGAAAATGAAATTACACACAACTTCATTATTGCATACATTCTTAAATTTATTTTCTCATATTTATGATTGCACAATATATTTTATGAAAATTAGTATTTTGATAAATTAGAGACTTGATTAAATAGGTATTTAGAGACATTAATAATTTAATTATTAGTTAGCTAGGTATATATTTTGATGAATTAGGTACTTGATTAAATAGGTATTTAGAGATATTAATATTTTGATGAATTAGCTAGATTGAATTTGATGATGAGTTAAGTATTTTGATGAATTGGATTGATTTAAATTAGTTAGGTAAGTATTTTGATGAATTAGATTGATTTGAATTAGTTAGTTAAGTATTTTGATGAATTAGATTGATTTGGATTAGTTAGTTAAGTATTTTGATGAATTAGATTGATTTGGATTAGTTAGTTATAAATATCGTTTCTAAATGCAACCATAATCAAGTATCCATATCTGATCTTCACAGTATTGTCAATTGACAGATATGGATTGGAGTTGGATGCATGAGAAACGCAATATAGTCAAATATATACAAGGGGTTCAAGAGTTCATACAATATGCTGAAAAAAATAAAAGCAAAAAGGCGGAGGATTTTATATCGTGCCCGTGCTGTGATTGTAAAAATTTGAGAAGATATCGTAATTCTGACGTAGTGAAGGACCATTTGATACGTCGTGGCTTTAAGGAAGGGTACAATCAATGGATATGGCATGGTGAAAGCTTACCTCCTAGTACAAGTGTTAGTAAGAGTGAAACTCATGTAGAGAGTGAGAATCAAGCAAATAGTCAAACTTAGGCAGATAACGAGGAGAATAAGGAAACTCATGTTAGCAATGATGAGGATGATGAAATTAATGACCGAATAGATGAAATGATGAGTGATGTGCAGGGAGATTTTAGTGAAATGCCTCTTGAGTTTAGATGTTTGTTTGATAATGCTGAAAAACCTTTGTTCTCTGGGTGTACTAAATATACCAAGTTATCTGCTTAAGTTATATAATTTAAAAGCAAAGAATGGATGGAGTGATAAGAGTTTCACGGGATTATTAGAACTACTAAAAGACATGTTTCCTTGTGTCCTAGTGATAATGAACTTCCACATTCAACTTACGAAGCAAAGAAGTTGTTGTGTCCGTTGGGTATGGACATTGAGAAGATACATGCATGCCCAAATGATTGTATACTGTATTGGAAAGNTACATGCATGCCCAAATGATTGTATACTGTATTGGAAAGAATACAAGGACTTGCATGTGTGTCCAAAGTGTGGGACATCACGTTATAAAAGGAAAAATGTTGATGATGTGGGTGAGGGTAAGAATGGTCCACCAGTGAGGGTGACGACATACTGACATCGGCTCTTGGTACATCAGAGGAAAAACGTGGCCATGGTACTGTGAGAGGAATTGGTTCATACTCGAGTATCAGACAAGTTTTTGGTAAATCAGAGCAGAAACAGCACACATCGGGTGGAGTTACGCCTACTCTTGAGGTAAAGAAGTTGTTGGAACAGTGTAGGCAAGCTACATTGTTAGAGATGCAACCCAAGATTGACATGCTCACTCAGCAACTCAATATATTGATGAAGAACATGTCAAGCTCAAGCCAATTCCACAAGGAGTTTCAGCTGACACTCCTCAAAGTGTTTTTGCGCCTTGTGATATACCTCCGACCCGAAGCAGCTGTCATTCGGTTGATGCATATCCAGTAACCACTAAGGTAATATTAAAAATTATTTCAATTTCAAACTATTATTTTAAGGTAATATTAAAAATTATTTCAATTTCAAACTATTATTTTCTTGTAATATTAAAAATTATTTCAATTTCAAACTATTATTTTCTTTTAATATTAAAAATTATTTCAATTTCAAACTATTATTTTCTTTTAAATTTAAACCTAACATATATATATTTTATATTTTTAACAATAGAGCAAAAAAAAAGTGTTACCTTGCACAATGTGGTCTCGATGGCAAGATGTTTGTGGTTGCACAGGGTACGGCTTACCCAACTACAGCTAAGACCACAGTGCATAATCAGCCGGTGTTACCTAACCATGTCAAAGTCATGGTAGATGAAGTGGTTATTGGTGTAGAGGATTGTCCTCTCCCCGTGCCAGTGTTGCAGTATAAGACTTTGAATGATGTTGTTGGTACTTACACACAATGGCCTATTCATTTAGTTCTGTTGGACGAGGTATGCATTCTTATATTAGTTATTAATTCAGTTAAATATTAGTATAATTACAATTTTATGNTCAATTGATATGTTTTAAATATTAGTATAATTACAATTTTATATTGGTAGGCAAATGTCAAAATAAGGTCACCAAGACAAAATAAGCCCATAAAAGACCCAAGTGTTGATCTATCTGCTGCTGCTACTCGTAGACTTGGCCCAATTGTAGGTGAAAATGTGTTTATGCTTTTGGGGAAAAACTGCAAGCGGCTAGTCAAGACCTTGACATCATTTCCTGGTGACAAGGAATACCTTGATGTGGATTTGGACCCGACAGTCTTCCATCATGGAAATGTCAATGGTGTTTTTGTGATGTTAGAGGACATCAAGGATTTGCTAACAATGAATTGGTTAGATGTCTCGGTTATACAAGTGTTTATGATGTAAGTTTCAAATTATTCATTTGTTTTATATACATTTGTTATTTATGCTTATTGAAATTGGTTGATTTGTTATTTTTTAGCTTTTTGAATAGTCTGTGTAAGTAGTTTGGAGTAGCATCGATTGGGTTTGCATGTCCAACACAAATTTCAGTGGATATGGTTAACAAAAATCCTGAAACTGTTACATCATATTTGATTCATGTTATGGACACACATAAGGATCAACAATTCATATTGGCACCGTATCATCAAGAGTAAGTCGTTTATTATACTATTTTCTATAACTCAATAACTTTATTTGAAGTGTTTTATAATATATTTGTAAGTGTAGGAATCATTGGTTGTTGATCGTGATTTGCATCAACTTAAAAACGGTGTATGTATTTGATCCTTTGAAATGTGGACGCACTCTTGAAGTCAAACCTAGTATGAATATGTAAGTAAAAACTTTATTATTAATATATGTATATCAAATGTTATTATGTTATTTATAAATTGATATAAGTGTTTATTATATTATTAATATAGGGCATTTCGATCCGTTCCAACAAATGGATGGGGTGTTAGAAGTATGACTTGGAAGGAATGCAAGGTATAAAGTTAAAATTAAAGTTTTAGTATATATATATGATACTTTTCCAAAAAAAAAAAAAAAGTATATATATATGATACTAACCTTAGTGTTTTCTTATGGTTTTAAGTGATATGCTATATATTAACATGAAGTAATATATATCTATAATTTGTAGTGTCTACAACAACCCGGAGGTTTTGAATGTGGATACAACACAATGCGATTCATGTATGATATCGTTACCAAGTGTTCAATGCTTGATCGTTTAGATACGGTAAGAAATTTAAATAGAGCTATATATATATGTATAGTTAAACTATAATTTATAAATTAATATGTTGACTAATAACCCTAATTAATTTGTTTTGTAGGCATTGGAAGATACCACATACTCAATGAATGAAATAGAAGAAGTTCGAGAGTTGTGGGCAAAATATTTTCTAGAAGAGTGCGTTTAGACTTTATTTCGTTTTATAAACATGATTATGTCTATTGTTATATTGTGATGCATGTTGTTTTTTATTATTAATTGTGAAAGATATTGTGAATTGTGGTGATGTTTCAATGTGTTGGTGGATGGTAATGTTTGTGTTGGTTTTAAATAGTATGTGTTGGTTTAAAATTAAATATGTGTTTGAAAATTGTTATTTGTGTTGGTTATTAATTTGACATTAGTCATGTATGTATTAGTTTGAAAATATATATTTGTGAATAGAAAATAGATATAGGTTTATAAATTTTGATGTTGAGGTGGATGATTTGGAAAATCCTGAGCAGGTTTTTAATACAAAAAATTGGATTATTTGTAATTTAAATTGAATATTAAAAAAAAAGGTTTACGCGGCACCTGCTGGTACAGGTGCCGTGTAAAGTATTAAATAAATAATAAAAAAAGGCTTTCCGCGGCACCTGTATCGGAACTGGTGCCACGGAAAATATTTATTTATTATTATTTTACTACTTTTCGCGACACCTGCAAAGCTACAGGTGCCGCGAAAAGTATTTATTTAAAAAAAAAAAGAAAATTAAATTCTAACGGGTGCCGCGGAAAGACTTACCTTTTAGCGTCACTGCCATAGGCTACACCGTTAGAGGTGTAGCGAAAACACTTTTACAGGTGTAGCCTATGACCTTTTTTGTACTAGTGTAACATATCAAGAACTTAAACTTTAAAAGTTTACTCATTCTTCCCAAAGGGCAGATTAGTAATAGTAATGTGGGAAACGGGGTTTCGTGTCCTCCAATTGGGTTTGGAGCTTCAAATCCTTCAGAAAAATGCAGAGAAAACATTTAACTCAATTTTCAGCAAATCTCATTTGATTCTAATATGTTTACAGAACCCAACACTACAAACAGAACATTCAACTCATGAAGACGTGCGACGCATGGCCTGATTGCGTATCATGCAATTACTAAATATGTTAAATGTTATTCTCTGAAATGTTAATCAATGCAACATCATGGGAGTTTATATATTTCTCAGACCACATGCATAAGGGATTTGCAGAGTGCCAATGACTATAATTGAGACATTGTTCTTTCTTTCTTATATCGAAGCATGTGAAAGGCAACCATGCATGGGGTATACTTCAATTGTGGATTTGGGAGTGAATCACTTTATTCTCTCCGAGCATACTCTCCTCCCCTCATGACCTAATAGATTTACTTAGAACTGCTAGGTGTGATATATATATATATAATAATTTATTTCAAAATTATAATAATCCAAGACCATGTATATGTTTAAAATTAAACATGGTCTAATAGGTACCACTCATTAAAAAAAATGAACATAAAATTTAAAAATAAAACAATAAAGAAGAAAATAATATTAATCAAGAAAAAGTATTTTGTTTTTTATTACCCGGTCCACCTTGGTAATGATAATGACCAAACAAGGATTTATGTCTCTTTAGCATCAAAACTAGAACACTAGGTAAGTTAAAACAGAATAAATTTCCCATAATCATTAATTAATTAGTCGAACAAAATTTTGTTTGATTAATGCAGATGAGGCCACGTTATGCATATATAACATAATTAAGTAGGATGGGTAGAGATGGTTTGGAGAAACTTGGAAATTCATCTGCTGCATGTCTAGGCTCCGTCGAGCCATGACCAGCGCAGAGAGAGCCGGGCGACGCCCCTCAACAGCCTAGAAGAGGTGGGAGGAGCAAGAATGTTAGGGTGGATGAAGGTGGAGTTTGTGCATGATTTCAAGGTGTGTTCATTTGCTACAATGTTGGGTGTAAGATTTGGAGGTTTTCAGTGCAAGATTATTTGTGCAAGGATGGTGCAGTTTGTTCATCGATGGAAGATTCCCCGAAAGAATATGAGGAAAATTGTTGCCGCATGCCAATCTACTCTCACAAATACAACAACAATGGCTAAGTAGCCAAAATGGTCAAAGGGTAAGGGAGGTATCAAGAATAAAGTGCCACTTGCTTCGTTCACAACCAGTAATTAATGTGTTCAAATAGCATTAAAATTTTCGCCAAGACCAACCCATAAATCTATATATGATTTCTATCATTATATAATATAGGTGAATTCATTTACTCCAAGGAAGGTCAAATTTGTCATTACCATTTACATTCTTTTTAAAGTAATTCTATCAAATTTCTCATTACGGTTTACATTCCTTTTAAAGTAATTCAATCAAATTTTTCATTACCATTTACATTCCTTTTAAAGTAATTCTACTCAATCTTTGTATTTGTACAGAATCTGTAGAATCTTTTGTTTTGTCACAATAGTGGAAGGAATTTAATCTAGCAAATGTGTTATATATTTGACTACATTGAATGTAAAACTGAATATATGATCTTACATATATAAATATACTTAAGAGCAAAATATGCATGTTAGTAGTTATGGTTGAATTTTGTTTCGGTGTTATTCAACTAGTAGGCCACTGTTTAAAAAAAAAAAAAAAAACTAGTAGGCCACTAAGTAGCAAATCAACATAAACATAAGCCGAATCAACAAATAGCAAATAATTAATTAGTAATTACTAATCCATATATTCAGTAATTAAATTATAAGTAATTAACTAATAACTAATTAGCAAATCAATGAATCATATCAGATGGAATGAATTGGGCAATGAATCACATCAGCAACTACGGCACTACGGAAACAACTACTAATAAAAAAAATACAAAATTAGGGCAATTAGAGCAAAATCTACGGCAGCAACTAGTATCAATTGAATTAGGGCAACTTCAAAATTAGGGAAGTTAAGGCAAAAATAAAATTAGAAAATTAGGGCAAACAAAGAATTAGGAAAACTATAGACAAACAATTCAATAAATTATTGAAATTAACATTTATAGCTCAAGCCGTCAAGGGGTAAGATTGTGAGAAGTTGATGCTCATTAGTTACAGAAGAGTTGAAGAAGACCAAACCTGGTGACTGGTGTCAAGGCGAATGGCGAGGGCCGATGTAGAGGCGGTGGTGGGACGGTTCGTAGTTTATGGTGTGGTAGAATGTAGGGGTGGTAAAACGAAAAGTCAAGACCCCCGAGTATCGTGTTCTCAAGGACGGCAAATTGGAATCGAATTATGTGTTGGCATTTAGGAGGTTAAGATGTAAGACTTACAAGAATTCCTAAGGGAAAAGTGAATCATGAATTAGAAGTTACGGAAGTGATTCTAAACATAAACAATTTAGAAGAACAAGGGGTTGTATGCCTTAGTTAGCCTATGCGATAGACCGCATTATGGGGATTATAGCAATGAAGTTCAGGAATAGTCACGGAGTCCACGGTATCGATACCCAGTGGTGTCACACTTGGACTCTCAATCCTCATTCGAGGCATTTAATCGAACATCTTGTCCACCACTCTTCCCGGGCCTCATCCTTCCGGATAGAGGGCGAGGATGTGGATGAGTTTGACTCGTGAGAGGCTGCTATCGCGCACACACTCACTTTCACAATGTCTACTATCTATCCCGGCCGGAAATAGAAGTAAAGCATGAGGAACCCTACTTCATCATTTTCATAATCATATGGCAAAATTCAAACATCAATCGTAAGATCTAACATGGGGCACACACACCACTCAACTAATCTACTCAAACATCAATAACATTAAAAAACAAGCAATAGAAAACAATAAATCGAAATCACAATCTATTAAGAACAAGAGTAGAGCAAATATACCTAGAAATCCAAGAGATTTATTACACCTTCATTATCGTTTATCTCATTGAATCTACCATGGGAGAACTAATCTTTTTTTTTTTTTGAAAACTGGGAGAACTAATCTAAGCTAAGGAAAATGGGGGATTTCCCCCAAAGGGGAGAAAACAAAATGAAATTGGATCTGGAAATTGGGGCTCTCCCTTCTAAAATGTAGGGGAAGGGTTTAAAAAGCCAACTCAAAGTCAAAATCCCGAAATTACCCTTAATGACCCGAACCACGTTTCATCCACGTGTGGATGGGGGCATGAATGCGTACTGGAAACGATCCACGCCACCTCCATGCGT
This sequence comes from Ipomoea triloba, assembly GCF_003576645.1. Classification (NCBI taxonomy): domain Eukaryota; kingdom Viridiplantae; phylum Streptophyta; class Magnoliopsida; order Solanales; family Convolvulaceae; genus Ipomoea; species Ipomoea triloba. The sequence continues at coordinate 28,244,207 of NC_044924.1, read as the reverse complement.
GGGGTAGCGTGGCCCGGCTCCTGCCTGGTTCGTTTCTTCGTTTGTTCCTTCTTTTCGGCCCGGGGTCCTGTTCTGTCCTGCGGGAATGACTTAAAACATAATTTAAAGTCGAGTTTGTTGATTTGATCACATCAGAGTCTTTTATGCATGAAATGATTACAAATGGGTGTCAAAATTGTACATTAATGCTCCAAAAGTGACCCTATGTTCGACTATTCTTGGCGCTTATCAATGTTTCCACACTTAAGCATTGTTTGTCCTCAAGCAAGTATATTATCTAAACTCTAATCATTTAAGTTCCAAGAATAGTAAAGTACTCTCATCGATCGATTGACCAAGCGGTTTGCGGGTGCCACTAAACAAAAAAGGTGAAATTTTTTATACTATCTAACAAGAATGCTAAGCTCATGCCAGTTAAATTTTAGGAATATGTTAAGGAAGCGAAAATCTCATAACATAGATTTCACAATAAGAAAAACCATTTTCACACTTTTCAAGCATGCAAATAATAAGGGGTTCACCTTCTATTTTGTAAGGGCCTAAAGCCGATCCCACTAGTGGGAATGATGTGCACACCCTAATCAATTTCCAACCTTAAGCCAAAACCCCTTTTCATAAAAATAAATGAGGGTAGGGACATGGACCGCTCACCACCATGGCATGGGCGGTCACTCTTTCTTCTCATCCCCCTCGGATCTCATCCCGGGCGACCCGACTTCACATTGATTTCCATGCTTTTTTGAAGGTTAGTGCAATGAGTGCCCGAATCCAAGAGGGGTGACTCACCTCCTCTCAATTTTCTCATCATCCAAGATCTCTTTAAGACAACCGACTTCACGTAGAGCTCTACGCTTGTTTGAAGATGGTGCAATGGTTGCCCCATATCTTGGCAAGATGGCTAACCTCGAATCTTATCTCTAAGAGTGGCACAATTCTTTAGCCTTTTTCTCAATTCACCATTCCAACCGATCATGCCTTTTTTTAGGGGAGTGGGGTATGATCTCGCATTCTCACATTTTGACTCTCCTTTTGCCCCATGCCCTACCAATAAGTTAAGTTCAATTTCTGGGCTTCGCTAATCTTATCTTTTAAAAATTAAGGGGTACACACTCCCACTTTGAAAGATCTTTGACTAAGGTCCCAACAAAATAAAATGTGAATAACATGCAAGCACTCAAAGATTTGGACCTTTTGGTTCCAGAATTTTTAATTTTTAGTGTAAAGGGCAACTTTCAAAGCATATTTCAAAAATCATCTTGGCATAAGATTAGAATTCCTCCTAGATAGTATCGACAATAACACATTCTCCAAAATCTTACACCCAATAGACTCAATCAATCAATCAATCAATCGAGCATTCAAAAATAAGTATATGCAACGCATCCTTTCCACACTTAGAAGATGACGTCGTCCTCGATGTTGCCATGAGGAACAGTGGGCAAGGAGCAGGGGGTCATATAAACAAGTAATAAGGACTGCTTTTCCACACTTAGAAGTGTTTACGGGGCTGGGCCACATCTAAAATACCCATTTATAAACAAAAAATCATACTACTCATCATATGTATGCCAGATCAGACAGACTCATTGGGTAAGAATATTAATATCAACAATCAAACAGGGCATACATAATGAAAAAGGGATAGAAAAATATACCATACTGTGTACCCCTTCAAGGATGAATTAAGCATCATTCGTCATTTTGCCCTTCAGAAATTTCCTACCTTAAAGGTCAGCATCAAAGAATAAAGAACCTGAGTTTTACCTTTCCTTTCTTCTTGGTTCCTTGGTTTTTCTCTCTTATTTTGGACTTGGGGTGCCTCCTAAGAGCGCCACGTTTAACGTTTCTGCTTGGACGAAACGTAGTAGCAACAACAGACTACCAAATAGTATCATCATGGAAAAGAAATTTTTCAAGTCACCCCTCATCCTTGTACAAAATTCCACAATGTGTAAGTGCGCATGCATTTTGTGGCTCCAATCTGATAGCTTCTGAAAAACATTCAAAACCAGGCCTTGCCATGTTTTGCATCTGGAGGCAAATACCTTTGCCAATGAGAGCTTCGACATTCCCACTATCCTTCTCCAATACCTTCTCATAGATAGTAAGCGCATCAGAAAACTTGTTTCTCGAACGGAGAATGTTTCCAAAAGAAACATCATCTTTCCTGATGAAAGTTGGTCTGTTTTCATAAAACCATTGCTAGCTAGTAACTGAGTGAGCTTCTTTCACATTTTCAGCATCATTCTCTATCCATGCCATTGAACTAAGCTAGCAGAATGGCCCTAAACCAAGTGACAGGAACAGGTTGTTAACATGCCTTATTGATGTGAGAGCATGATTCAACAACAATAAACAAGAAATTCATTTAGTGCTGTCATTCAGTGAAATCAGACCTACAAAGTATGGATATTGAATCACTGATTAGCCAATGTCATGCTAAAAGGGCAAATCCATTTGGCCCTGAATTAAATCAGCAGGCTTGTTTTCTTAAACTTTTATTGTTTCCAAGTAGCATGCACATTCTTCCAAGCTAAAGGAAAGAAGCAATTGAGCACTCAGGTCATTGATTAATGATATGTTCAAAAGAAATTATGACAATAGTGAATAGACACTTATGTAAAAGTGGATAAGCAAGAAACTCCAAGAAGGATGAGTCTATTGCATCCATTGGGCACTAAAAGGGTACCTCCAAGCACATAATAGCGTGCAATCATGAAGTAGAGTTGTCCTTGTAACTTCAAGTAAAGGCTTAACAACATCTTCCTGGAATCAAAGGCAATTATGAGCATCAAATGCCGAAAGTCAGTCATATTAATGCTTGTAAGAAGTTTGAAGCATATGAAGCAATAAAGATTACAGAAGTTCATCATACATGCTCATTTCATAATGAAGCAAATATCAGTCTTGAAGTCTTGAGCAAGTTCCCTAACAAGCCGCTGGAACGGTAGCTTTCGGATCAACAACTCAGTCCTCTTCTGGTACTTTCAGATCTCCCTTAGTGCAACAATTCCAGGACGGAACCGGTGGGGCTTCTTCACACCACCGGTTGCAGGGGCAGATTTCCGAACTACCTTAGTAGCCAGTTGCTTTCGAGGAGCCTTGCCTCCGGTTGATTTCCGAGCGGTTTGCTTCGTTCTCACCATTTCTCTCTCTCTCTCTATAGCACAAAGTGAAAATGGAGATAAATGATCTGATAGAGAAAGATTTTGATGAGGGTATTAATTTATAGCGAAATAGATGCAATGGGTGAAGAAGCGGGAGTTTTCAAGGGACGGAGAGTTTAGACAAATTTCAATATTCGAAAATTTTAATTTTTCAAGATTTAGCGGGTGGATCTGGAGCGTTCGATTACGGATAAAACAACGGTGTACATTGCTAGGAAAATGCAAACACCTAACTCAATTTTCAGCACTCGCACGTTGTCTGCACTTCTCATTTGATCCTGGATTCGCACGTTGTCTATGCATTGCAGTCTAGGTTTCCCAGCCAGTTTGGGATTCAATTCAACAACATGAGGGAATTGCAAAGTAGTCAAATATATAATACATTAGATTAAATTTCACTCCACTAGTGTGACAAAACGAAAGATTCTACACATACACTTTCACTTGCCTTAAATTAGGGGTCCAAACAAATCGAATTGAGTCAAATATTTTGCTATTCAATTCGAATTCGACTATATTGAAGACTATTCGTATTCATTAAATATTCAAATCTCAAATTTTATTCGTATTCGATTTGACTACATTATTTGAATATATTTGATTCGACTCGAATATTCGAACACGAAATGCTTGGCTTGATCTTTTTCCAAGTTCTCCAATAACTTAGACAAAATGTAAAACAAATATAAATTTTGTGTGTGTGTGTGTGTATTCAAATATATTCGAATACTAATTGAATCATACATACTCTTATTCGCATTCAGATTCAAAAAAATTCGAATCGAAATATGTATTCGAATCACGAATCGAATTTAAAGTATTTGATTTATTTACACCCCTACCTGAATTTCTAGAACCACGTTTAAATCTAGGGTTTACTTTTTATACCAATTTAAGAATAAAAGTAACACAAGTGAAATAGAGTATAATTACCTAAAAGGAAGGTGAACCGTGATGAGAAATATAGTCTTCCATGGAGGAAATGAGCTCACATCCCTAAAATGGTAGAAATCACTTATAAATGCATTTAATTGCCTGAAATAATAAAAATCTTTACAGACCTAGTGTTTGATCTCTACACCCGTATAAGACCAAAATCTTTATAGACCTAGTGTTTGCTCTCTACACCCGTATATGTGATGAGCACAAATGATGAGTGTAAAAGAAGGGTGTAATGTCGTTCCGCTGAGGATTGGTGTTACGGCACGAAACTGTGTGAATTACCAGGCACTAGAGTATATGAATTTATAGAATCCAAGTAACAGAGACTGAATGATGTGGAATAAAGGAAAGCAATTAATTAAGGTGAAAACTATATGATAAAAGGTATGGGCCAGATTAGGGAGATTGTAATCTTGATGTTCCAACCAACTCAGGATTAGGGAAAGAATATTTAACCAAGGGATATCTGGGCAATGCACAAAAGAATTCTACTCAGCTACTTTCGTAATCAATAAGAGAATTAGGCTAAAATTGCCCTACTGTCGTGATGCATCAATCATAACCTTTCATAGCAGGAAAATTAGGTTGAAATTGGTAAGGCTTGAGGTCTCCATCCAACTTTCGTTGCAATGAGTCTCTCTCCTAGACTAGCAATTAATTCTGGCCACAAACCAATAACTAGTGCAAAGAAATTCCCAAATCAACATAAACCCTAGGTAAAAGATTCAATCCCTTTATACAATAATCATAAATCGAACATCAAGATTAACAATGGATCCCTAATCCAAACCCATAAACGAACTACTCTCGCATGATGGGAGTAAATAAAACAAAGCAATAATTAATAACCATAAACATTGCAAGAAAGTAATAGAGGAATAAGAGAACTTAACTGATAAAGAACAAATCCAATCTTCAATCTTTGATTCCAATCTTGAAATTAACTAATCTAATGTGAAACTAGTCTAAACTATGTTGGGGAAAATATAAACTAAAAACTAGGGTTCAGAACTCTGTAAGGGAACCTCCTTCAATTGTAGAGAATAGGTCAAATATATAGGAGGTAGATGGGCCTTGGCCCATTAGGCAACTTCCAATTCTTTTCCAACTTGTATTCTTCCTTGTAATTCCCTTTTTTTCCAGAACTTGTCCAAAATGCTCCAATATTCTTCCTTTGTTGATCCTTGTAGATAAATCAGCACTTGGACAATATAACACATAAACAATTCCCAATTTCACTAGGATACAGAAAATAACCTTCAAAACAACTAGAATAAGGGGTGAATAATTGTACAAAATAGCATATATCAACTCCCCCACACTAGAACTTTTGCTTGTCCTCAAGCAATTACCAAGGACAATCCACCTTCCAAGCAATGAAACTGATCACACTTCCTCCCTGCACAACCAAACAAACCACCAACCATCTCATACAACCTAACCTGCTTCAAGAATCATCTCAGAATCACAAGTGAGTTCCACTCTCAGGCCAATAACCGGGCACCCGAAATTAGGTAGATTAAACCCTGTATGCACATGTACTCAGTTAAGATTATGCAAGACTTGGCTTAAGATGAACTCCCATAGACATGCCCTTCATACTCACATAGATCACTCTAAAACTGCATGCTAAGATCAAATATGACTTTATTTGGATTGTAATGGGGCTAAGGGTGAGTGGCTAAACAAAGAAAGGGTATGGAAAAATAAACAAAAGAGAGAGAATTTTACACCTATTCACAATTAAACCTAGAGGAGACATGGAAAATATGAATCAAGAGAGCAAAACATAATTGGAAAGACAAGAGTATTCTAAACTAGTGGGGGTGAAGACAATTATTCATCCTGACTTGCACTTTTATTCATCCTTCTTTTTCTTTCTTTTCACAAACTTATTTTTCTTCACTTTTTTTTTCTTTTTCTTTTCAATTTTCTTTCAACCAACAAACCATTTCTTTCCTTCAATTCACAATAACCAATCAACTCCTTCACCACACCTCCACACTAGAACAAAGATAACAGGAATAACTCTATCAAGAATAAGCTCAAAAAGATAAATCTCCTCTAAATTAAAGAACAAATGCTACATTCTCTCTAAGGGTGAATGGAAAATATATGGCTTAGGGCTAAGGGTCAAATAATGGGTTAACAAGAAAAACAACATAAAGAACGGGGCTAAGTGCTTTTGCACTTATTAAACAAAAACAAGGCTCAAAGGGGACAGCTAGGGAAAATAAATGTAACACAGGGTAGGTTTAAAGGCTTGGGCTAACAACAATGGCCTAAATCACTTCAAAGCATGCAAATTCTAGAGTTCACTATGAGAGCACTGAGACAAGCTATGACAGAACAAATATCACCAGAATCCCACATAAGCCTTCACTAGCAATGCATAACACACAGGGGGAACATTTATGTTAGAGGTAAACCCAACTATTGGCAAGAGACTGAATTATCACAAGCTCAACCTTGAATCATCCCTAACAAGCTGGGTTGCACAAGTATCACCAAAACAAACCACAAACCAGCAGGAAGTAAAGCGGTCACGGCCACAACACAAGGAAAACACATTACCTTTAGCTGCAAATTGAGTCCTTCAAGCAAACTGCATCCAAAATTCATCAGAAATAGTACCCCCCCTCCCCACACTTAAACTGGACATCGTCCCTGATGGACAAACAAGGCCTCACGAACTAGAAAAAACGAACTAGAAAACATAACATTTTTTTTATACTTTTTTTTAAAAGGGTCGGTGTCACGGCCTGGGTCACGGCCGGGACGTGGCCCGTGACCCAGAGCCCTCGTTTGGCCTGTAGACACTGGAAATTTTTTCGACGCCATCACGGCCTGGGTCACGGCCGGGATGTGGCCCGTGACACAGAGCCCTCGTTTAAGCTCTCAGCACTGGAATTTCTGGAGGGGCATCACGGGCAGGGTCACGGCCGGGATGGTGGTCGTGACCCAAAGCCCTCAATAGGCCTGTGCGTACTGGAATTTTCTGGGCGGGGTCATGGCCTGGGTCACGGGCGGGATGTGGCCCGTGACCCAGATCCCTACTTTGCTCTGTTCTGTTGAAAAATGACGCCTCGGCATCACGGCCGTGATCCAGGCTCCTCTTTGCGCACTTCTGTTCTTTTCGCGCCCAAGATCAGTTTCACCTGCAAGTTAGTCCAAAATACTCCTTAAAACAATTCTAAACTGTTCCAAAGCCTAACCTCTCCAATTCTAACCATTCCCCACTCTCTTAAAGGGAAAATAATGCAAACCTCACACCAAAAACAACCCAAGGAATACCCCGTAAATAAAGAAAATTCCTAACTCTACTTCGAACTAAAAATAAAAAGAAAAATGCAGTCCTAACTCTACTTCGAACTAAAAATAAAAAGAAAAATGCAGTAAAATAAAGTCTTCGAACTAAAAATAAAAAGAAAAATGCAGTAAAATAAAGTGCAAAAAGTAAAGGATAACATGGGGTGCCTCCCATGAAGCGCTAAGTTTACTGTCATCAGCTCGACTCAACCTCATGGATATCAGGTGGGATTGTGGACCACGCGATCCGGTGGCCTTTTGAACTTAGACAACTCCCGCATCCATCTTTTGTAGAAACCACCAGAACCAGAGAACTTTTTCTTTTGTTTCAGCACACTTGACAGTTCAGAGGGTTCAGGATCAATAGGGGAATCATGCAAATCCCCTAACTCAATCTTTCTACTCTCAGCAGTGCCCTCACCCAGCCCTTCTATCAAGTAACATTCATCAACATACGAGGGCTGGTGTTTCGCCATTTTGAATATGTCAAACTCAATCTTGTTCTCAGCCACCTCCATCACTAGTTTTCCTCTCCTCACATCAATAAGTGCACCAGCAGTAGCTAGAAAAGGTCTACCAAGTATAATAGGAACCTTGGCATCCTCCTCTATATCCAGTACAACAAAATCCCCCGGTATAAAATACTGATCAATCATGACCGGGACATCCTCTAGAACTCCCACCGGACGCTTTATGGAGCGATCCGCCATCTGAAGGGTCATGGAGGTGGGTTTTGGTGTTCCCAGGTTGAGTCTCTTACATAAAGAATATGACATAAGACTAACACTGGCACCCAGATCACATAGAGCACCCCCAACTACAAATCCACCAATGATGCAAGGGATGGAAAAACTACCTGGATCTTTCAGCTTAGGAGGTAGCTTATGTTGAAGAACTGCACAAGTCAAGGCTCCTTCGCTTAGATCCACCACCGCACTCTTCTCTGGGTTTTTCTTATTGCCCAAAATATTCTTCAGAAACTTCTTGTACGATGGAATTTGAGTGATAGCTTCAACAAAAGGCATGGAGATCTCCAACTTATCTAACATCTTATGGAACTTGCTCTCTCTATCAGACTCCTTTGATTTCCACAACCTCTATGGATATGGTAACAGATTGTAAGGTATAACCGAGTCATCTACCTCCTTGTTCTTCCTTTCATGCTTCTTACTTGGAGCACTCTCTTTCTGCTCAGGAGCTTTCTCCTTAACACTATCTCCCTGCACCACAGGCTCCTCCTCACTATCATCAAGAACATCCTCAACCTGAACACCCTCATCCTTCTTATCATCTTTCTCAAGCACTGGATCATTCGAAGGAAAAGGGGGGTCCTTCAAAGCTAATCCACTTCTAGTGGTAATTGCATTCACTTGGTGCCTTGGATTTTCTGTGCTTGCTGGCAGTCTACCATTCGAAGATAAAGGTTGATTAAAAAACTGATTACCTCCTCCTTGCTACTGAGCCTTGAGACCATCTATCTCTGCTTGTAGCTTGCTAAACTGCTGAACATTCTCTGCTTGTAACTTGCTAAGTTGAGCCATCATAGTGTTCATGAGAAGCTGGGTATCAACATCCTGAGGTGGTTTAGAAGAACCTTGACCCTGAGTGTTCCCAAAATTGTTATTTCCTTGCTGGAATTGCCCTTGAGTTACATTCTGGTTATTCTGCCCAAAATTCTAATTGTTCCTCCACTGGCCTTGGTTCTCACCCCGGTTCCCTTGGTTACCATGAAATCCTGGTGGATTGTTTCTCACTTGATTTCCCTGATTGTTCCAAGAGGGAACAACCTGATTCCTTCCTTGCTGCTGGTAGTTCCCATAACCTTGCCCCTAGCCTTGTGGTCTAGAATAACCAATGAGATCAACTTGCTCCACATTAGGCTGAGGAATTTGGTTACCGAAGTCTAACAGAGGACATNTCCTAACTCTACTTCGAACTAAAAATAAAAAGAAAAATGCAGTAAAATAAAGTGCAAAAAGTAAAGGATAACATGGGGTGCCTCCCATGAAGCGCTAAGTTTACTGTCATCAGCTCGACTCAACCTCATGGATATCAGGTGGGATTGTGGACCACGCGATCCGGTGGCCTTTTGAACTTAGACAACTCCCGCATCCATCTTTTGTAGAAACCACCAGAACCAGAGAACTTTTTCTTTTGTTTCAGCACACTTGACAGTTCAGAGGGTTCAGGATCAATAGGGGAATCATGCAAATCCCCTAACTCAATCTTTCTACTCTCAGCAGTGCCCTCACCCAGCCCTTCTATCAAGTAACATTCATCAACATACGAGGGCTGGTGTTTCGCCATTTTGAATATGTCAAACTCAATCTTGTTCTCAGCCACCTCCATCACTAGTTTTCCTCTCCTCACATCAATAAGTGCACCAGCAGTAGCTAGAAAAGGTCTACCAAGTATAATAGGAACCTTGGCATCCTCCTCTATATCCAGTACAACAAAATCCCCCGGTATAAAATACTGATCAATCATGACCGGGACATCCTCTAGAACTCCCACCGGACGCTTTATGGAGCGATCCGCCATCTGAAGGGTCATGGAGGTGGGTTTTGGTGTTCCCAGGTTGAGTCTCTTACATAAAGAATATGACATAAGACTAACACTGGCACCCAGATCACATAGAGCACCCCCAACTACAAATCCACCAATGATGCAAGGGATGGAAAAACTACCTGGATCTTTCAGCTTAGGAGGTAGCTTATGTTGAAGAACTGCACAAGTCAAGGCTCCTTCGCTTAGATCCACCACCGCACTCTTCTCTGGGTTTTTCTTATTGCCCAAAATATTCTTCAGAAACTTCTTGTACGATGGAATTTGAGTGATAGCTTCAACAAAAGGCATGGAGATCTCCAACTTATCTAACATCTTATGGAACTTGCTCTCTCTATCAGACTCCTTTGATTTCCACAACCTCTATGGATATGGTAACAGATTGTAAGGTATAACCGAGTCATCTACCTCCTTGTTCTTCCTTTCATGCTTCTTACTTGGAGCACTCTCTTTCTGCTCAGGAGCTTTCTCCTTAACACTATCTCCCTGCACCACAGGCTCCTCCTCACTATCATCAAGAACATCCTCAACCTGAACACCCTCATCCTTCTTATCATCTTTCTCAAGCACTGGATCATTCGAAGGAAAAGGGGGGTCCTTCAAAGCTAATCCACTTCTAGTGGTAATTGCATTCACTTGGTGCCTTGGATTTTCTGTGCTTGCTGGCAGTCTACCATTCGAAGATAAAGGTTGATTAAAAAACTGATTACCTCCTCCTTGCTACTGAGCCTTGAGACCATCTATCTCTGCTTGTAGCTTGCTAAACTGCTGAACATTCTCTGCTTGTAACTTGCTAAGTTGAGCCATCATAGTGTTCATGAGAAGCTGGGTATCAACATCCTGAGGTGGTTTAGAAGAACCTTGACCCTGAGTGTTCCCAAAATTGTTATTTCCTTGCTGGAATTGCCCTTGAGTTACATTCTGGTTATTCTGCCCAAAATTCTAATTGTTCCTCCACTGGCCTTGGTTCTCACCCCGGTTCCCTTGGTTACCATGAAATCCTGGTGGATTGTTTCTCACTTGATTTCCCTGATTGTTCCAAGAGGGAACAACCTGATTCCTTCCTTGCTGCTGGTAGTTCCCATAACCTTGCCCCTAGCCTTGTGGTCTAGAATAACCAATGAGATCAACTTGCTCCACATTAGGCTGAGGAATTTGGTTACCGAAGTCTAACAGAGGACATGTCTGAGCTACATGATTTCCACCACAAGTTGCACAACAGGCTACAAGAGGTACCTGTGGCACAGAATAGGGGTTAAGAACATAAGGATTCTGTGGAATCAGTGGAGGCTGAGCAACTGCCTGGACACTCTGAGTAAGGCTCTGTACTAACTGCTTTAGCATGTGTTGTATAGTATCCAGCTGAGCCTGCATTGCCATCTTCTCTCCAACTTCGAACATCCCAGCTGCCTTCTCTCTCTTGAGTATATCATCCCCCTCAGTGTACCAGTAAGTATTGTTAGAGGTGATCCTTTCAATCAACTGCTCTCCAGCTGTCGGTCCCATATCAATGAAAACACCCCCAAAGGATGAGGTATCTAGAATAATCTTTGATCGGTTAGACAATCCCTCATAGAATGAGGACATAAAATCACCTGGGGTCATCAAATTCTTCGGGCACTGCCTCCTCAATTCTTTAAATCTCGTCCAAGCCTCAGGAAGATCTTCATTGCCAAACTGCTGAAAATTATGAATTTGCTTCTTTAATTTGGCAGCCTTTGAAGGAAGACAGTACTCTTGCATGAAAGCCTTGTGGAGCTGTTCCCATGTAATGAAATGGTTGGCTGGAAAGGAATTCAACCAACGCTGTGCTTGATCTCTCAGGGAAAAAGGAAACAGTCTCAGCTTGATTGCCTCACTAGGAACACCATTCATCTTGATGGTCTGGCAGATACGGTCAAAATGAACTATGTGGGTTTTCGGGTCCTCAACCCGAGATCCTCCAAACTGATTGTTCTGGTCCATCTGAATGAGTTGAGTCTTCAACTCAAAATTATTTGCTTCAATTCCTGGGTACACAATGCAATCTTCTTCAGTGAACTCAGGAGCTAAATGGGCTGGCATTGGTTCTGCTTGTGGGACCTGCTGGGCAAACTGCTGGAACAGGTTGGGATTCATCTGATGGAGAAGATTTTGCATCCCAACCCCATAGCCTAGTTGCTGGTACACAGGCTGTTGCTGCATGAATTGGGCACCCAATCTTCCCCCAACATTGATATTTGGGTTTGGATCAGCCCTGTAGTTCTGTGCCTGATCCTGAACATTTGGAATTTGGGGATCAGCACGAGCTCCAGAGTTGTCCCCAACTGTCTCTCTCTGCCTCGGGTGCTGTGTGTTGGCACCAGTATGGGCTGGCTGCCCAGTATTGCTACTGTCTCCGATCTCCATGTCTACTTCGAAGTCCTGGAACTCTCGAAGCCAATCAAGTAACACCTTCTTCTCCCTCCTTAACTTCCTCTCAAGATTTAGATCGTAGGGACGAAGATTCGTAATCCCTTTCGATCTAGTGTGCATAAAAGGAGGGTAACTTGCTGTCGCACACAACCACAAACACTCTTGGAAGGTACTAGTTATGGGTTAGTGCAAATTTTTTTTTTTTTCGAATAAAAAATAAAATAAAACTTGATCTCCTAAAATTCACTAACGCTAATGCTAGTAAGAAATTAATCACACAATCAAAACCAAATAAACCAATCCCCCGCAACGGCGCCAAAATGTGATGAGCACAAATGATGAGTGTAAAAGAAGGGTGTAATGTCGTTCCGCTGAGGATTGGTGTTATGGCACGAAACTGTGTGAATTACCAAGCACTAGAGTATATGAATTTATAGAATCCAAGTAACAGAGACTGAATGATGTGGAATAAAGAAAAACAATTAATTATGGTGAAAACTATATGATAAAAGGTATGGGCCAGATTAGGGGGAATGTAATCTTGATGTTCCAACCAACTCAGGATTAGGGAAAGAATATTTAACCAAGGGATATCTGGGCAATGCACAAAAGAATTCTACTCAGCTACTTTCGTAATCAATAAGAGAATTAGGCTAAAATTGCCCTACTGTCGTGATGCATCAATCATAACCTTAAGCACCTAAGCATTGTAAGCCCCCAAAATTACCTCTACTTTCATAGCAGGAAAATTAGGTTAAAATTGGTAAGGCTTGAGGTCTCCATCCAACTTTCGTTGTAATGAGTCCCTTTCCTAGACTAGCAATTAATTCTGGCCACAAACCAATAACTAGTGCAAAGAAATTCCCAAATCAACATAAACCCTAGGTAAAAGATTCAATCCCTTTATACAATAATCATAAATCGAACATCAAGATCAACAATGGATCCCTAATCCAAACCCATAAACGAACTACTCTCGCATGATGGGAGTAAATAAAACAAAGCAATAATTAATAACTATAAACATTGCAAGAAAGTAATAGAGGAATAAGAGAACTTAACTGGTAAAGAACAAATCCAATCTTCAATCTTTGATTCCAATCTTGAAATTAACTAATCTAATGTGAAACTAGTCTAAACTATGCTGGGGAAAATATAAACTAAAAAGTAGGGTTCAGAACTCTGTAAGGGAACCTCCTTCAATTGTAGAGAATAGGTCAAATATATAGGAGGTAGATGGGCCTTGACCCATTAGGCAACTTCCAATTCTTTTCCAACTTGTATTCTTCCTTGTAATTCCCTTTTCTTCCAGAACTTGTCCAAAATGCTCCAATATTCTTTCTTTGTTGATCCTTGTAGATAAATCAGCACTTGGACAATATAACACATAAACAATTCCCAATTTCACTAGGATACAGAAAATAACCTTCAAAACAACTAGAATAAGGGGTGAATAATTGTACAAAATAGCATATATAAATAAGACCAAAAGTAATGAATGGCAAGTGAAATGGTTAGAATAGAAATACCTAAAATGATAGTGAACAAGGATGAGAAACTTGGGGCTGTTTACTAACAGGAAATTTTTTCCAATTTTCTGGAAATTTGGAAAATTGGATAACAGAAAACATGTTTACTAGCACAGTTTATCATTTTAAAAACAGAAAACAGTTTCTCAATTTTCTAGAAAACTGAAACACTATTAAAAACTGTTTTATAAATAGAAAACAGAATAATCTATCATATATTAGACTATATGTTACTATAACCACATTCTCACCATTATCTACTTACATATTTATTCATTACTATGATTACATTCATCATCATCTTCTTTTCCGTATCATCATCTTCTATCTTTTCTACTTGCATTACTTATTTAAACATAACTTATTTGCTTATACTTAAAATTATACATCATTCACATTATCAAAATTAAAAATTGAAATCTATACCACGTTTTATATTTTGGTTGAACTCAATTGATTATTGGTGTCAATATTTTTAATTATGTTATATCGGATACAAGTTTGGCCTAGATATCAGATATCAAAATTTCACATATATTATTATATTATAATTCAAAATAAAAATTATATATTATATACATGTCATTCAAATGAATATATCCAAAAATATTTTAAATATTAGCTCAAAAAATATTAATATTATCTAAAATAAATTTTATGTGAACTTAATAGGCTATTAGTTATGTTATATACAAAAATAAATTTGGTTCGGATATCAAATATAAATTTTTGTTTACATATATTAAACTTAAAAGTGAAATTATATTTATTATATTTAAAACAAATATATTTTAAAATATTTTAAATATAAGGTCTAAAAATCACTAAAAATCAAATTTATGTTAATTTTATAACGTTAATGTAAAAAAATAAGTTTAAAAAAATAAGTGTAAGTAAACAAGTTTTCTAAACAGAAAATAGAGAATGGAAAACATAGATTGAAAACTGAAAAATTAAAGAACAGAAAACAGAAAACAGTTTTCTATTAGTAAACAGGCCATTGGTCTTCCTCGGAGGAAACTAGTTCACATGCCTAAAATGGTAGAAATTGTTTACAGATCTCGGATTTGTTTTCTATACCTATGCAACACTAACATTTACAAATGAAATAGGGTAGAATTATTACCTTTAAGAAAGGTACGTGAAAGATGATGAGAACGAGTCAAGATCTTAACGAAAATAGAAAAACTGGTGAGAAGCAATTGTGGTGAACGGCCATCAAATCTAGTTGAGCTCTTAGCAAAAATACAAAGGGTTGGTGAGAAGCGATGAAATAACACGATGTGAATATTAAAATTTTGAAGCCCATTAGATTGACTGAGTCGTGTATAATTTGTTAGAAATTGATAGGCTTGTTTTTTTTTGGTAAATTTACAGGGTCTTTCTCTCCGAACGTTTAACGGTGCGGGGTCCACCCATGTTCGCTCCGATAGGCACAGGAGCTAGCCCAGGGGGAATCGTCACTTGTGGGAATTGAACCCGGGTTCTTCCGGAATTCCTCCCCACAAAGAGAGCTCACTTGCCACTCGAGTTATCCCGTTGGGTTAATTGTATAATTTAAATAGTCCAAATATTATATATTTGACCCGTGACGGTAAGTATTTATAATATATAATATAACTTAGTCAGATATATTTTAATATTTTGATTAAGTAAAAGGATTCAAATGTTTTTTTTTTTTAATTTTAATGTTCAAATGCAAGGTATAGATGATGTTTTCTTTATTATAAATATAGAATTTCATTTCAAGTGAAAGGGCAACAAAGAAGAAGATCAGATATTCTCCAATGAAAGCTAGAAGTGTTCTTAAGTACGTATTCAAGTTTTAAGTTCTCAAGTAATTTTAAAGTGTTCAAGTTCAAGTATTCAAAGTCAAGTATTTTGAGTATCAAGTCCAAATATTCAACCAAGTGTCTGGAAAAGGAGTGAGTTGTAATGCAGTATGAAAATTATAGTTACACCAATACTCAACCAAGTGCAACCATTTAGTCCATTGTTTTGGCTTTTGAAATGTCATACATCTAAGGTATGTTTCCAAGCATGTGTTGACTTTATTAATTTGTCCATCAGTTTGAGGTTTTGTGGGCTTGCCATTGAAATTCAGCCCTTAGGACTCTGAAACAATCATTATTGCATGAACTATGGTTCACAGAGCTGTGTGAACCATAGATAAAAAGTACATTTTTAATAATAAAAGTACATTATTTTTATAAATAAATTACATTATTTAAGTATTGAAAGTACATTATTTTATATATAATATGAAATAATGTACCTTCAATACAAAAATAATGTACTTTTAGTGTAAAAAAATGTACCTTATATTCATGATCCACACAGCTATGTGGACCATGGTCCACACAATAATTTGACGCTCTGAAACTAAATGTAATATACAATAACTAGTACAAAAAGTATCATTTTTGTCCGCTGTAAAAGGGAAAAAGGCATCTGGTTTACATATATCCCTATGAATCAGACGCTTAATCATCTGTTTCTTGTCAAGAATTGACGCCTAAACCATAACTATTCTTTTTTTTGAGTACTACTGACTCTGTTAGAATGTAGTATCTGTTCATAGCAACTTTTTCAACTTAATGAAGCACATAGTATCTGTTCATAGCAACTTTCTCAACGTAATGAAGAAGGTCAAAAAGTCAACAGTTGAGTCAACCCCCATAATTCATGTGAGAGTGTTAAACGGGACATCGGATGCCACTAGACCACAAGGTCTTTGACAAAAGCATAACTATTCTAAAAAAAAATATTAGAAATAGGTTTCTGTTTCGTGAAAGAAGCAAAAGCCTATATCTTTTAGTTTCCGGTTCTCCCTACTACAATACATTTTCTTTCAATAATCAATTCAGTTCAACAAAAATGTTCCATTCAATTCATCCCCCATCAATAATAATAATATATCCTAATTAAGTAAAAAGTAAAAAATTATATATACATAACAATCCATGGACATAATAATATCCCACTTAACTACAACACAGTATTTGTCTATACATTCCAGCCGTTTTATCCATTCAAATGAATCAAGAACTTGATTGCGAATTGGGAAATGATATATAGCTATAGAAATCAATGCAATTTCATAATATATATTATTAATTTATTCAAAAGTTCAAGAGATTGCAATGCATTCCCTGCAAGAGATGGTTCTGAATAATGTCACGTATAATCTTGCCAAAAATCAAAATTAAAAAGCAGTTTCAAGTAACCATTACTGCATAAAGTTTTGCAAAGATATAAAAAAACAAGAACCATGTGCTTTTTAACAGTAACATTTAGATTAATTTCTAGGACCACTTTAGAACTCCATATGTTCCTCCAACTTTCTGCTTTTATGGGAAGTAGTTTTAAAGCCATACTATTTA
Organism: Ipomoea triloba; assembly: GCF_003576645.1. NCBI lineage: Eukaryota > Viridiplantae > Streptophyta > Magnoliopsida > Solanales > Convolvulaceae > Ipomoea > Ipomoea triloba. The sequence continues at coordinate 28,226,918 of NC_044924.1, read as the reverse complement.
GAAGCATGAAATTATTAACAACTAATTAAAATTTGGGAGAACATCAGGTTTCTGAATAGTATGCAATGAAGCACAGAGTATCATTGGTTACATTTGAGGGCTGTTAGTGTTAGACTATCAATGGAAAACGTTTTTCTTACTTTCTTAATAGAAGCTGGGAATATAATTGTGTCAGCTGCAACACTTTTTTGTTGAAAATATCAAGCAAGATCTTCTTCGTTGAAAAAAAAAAAAAAACAAAAAACAAAACAAAACAAAAAAAAAACAAACAACAAAAAGAACTGAAAACACTAGGAAGGTTCTTCGTTTCAAGCTCAACAAAATGGAATATGAACCAACAACGTTAGAAAGATAATACGTTGAACACCAAAATGCATAAACCAACTCATTAATTGATTAAGACCACTTAGAAAGATAATACATTGAACATCATTGGCATGCACTCATTAATATACTACGGAGTAGTATTTTTCTATGCGCAATATAATGCAATGCGCAAAAATCAATGCATACCCAATATTAGTACTTTATATTAAAATCTTATATTATTTAGATTTTAGATATTTATATTATTGTATAATAATAATAATAATAATAATAATAATAATAATAATAATAATAGTAATAATAATAATAATCATATAATAATAATAATGTACACAAAAAAATTGAGCAGATGAAACCAGTATGTCAAACAACTAAAAAAACTGAAATTTAACCTCAAGAACATGACAGAATTCCCTTCCCTTCAACTTGATCCTTGTCCTCAATGATACTTAAGTTTTAAGTGAACATATATAATTCTCCCATATAGCCTCCGTTTTCCCCTATTCAAGTGCCATTTCTGTAACAATAAAATATAATTCATTTTCTCCCGTGTTGAGGGTAGAGGGTCGGAGGTATGGGTGCTAGCATTGCTTAGGGTGTTTGCATTGAATAGCGGCTTTGGATAAAACTGCAGAGATCTGTACCGAATATGTTAGTAGACACCCTAAGGGTGCGTCCCATTGCTTGGGGTGTCAACCGGAGGGCTCCCCCTTGACAAAATGCAGGGCTCTGCACAGGGGGAGTTGGAGGGCACCTTTAAGGGTGGGGGCACTTGCGGTAGATTGGTGGTTGGATATGGGGCATCGGTCCCACATTTTGTATAGGGCAATGTTCCATTTGTATGTTTTGACTTTGCATGTGATTGGACCGTGTGAGGGGGGAGGAAGCCAAATAGAAGTGTAAGGAAATGTTGGTAAGTAGAAGCTTGTGATAGTTTGTTTTGCTATGGGGATAAAATGGCTTCGGCATTAGCTAGGCTTGTTTGATGTAAGGCATTTTGCTCATGTTGTGGAAGGGTCACTATTGGGCCCATGCATGAGACTTTGTTTGAGATAGATATAAAAAAAAAATAAAAAAAAATAAAAAAAAGATGAAATCATTCTCTATCTTTTTTGGTATTTCCTCATCAGCAAAACAAGAAGAGACAGACAATTCAACAAGCAGCTATGGTCATTGGTCACAATATAAATTTATTACTAACTCAAACTTCCTCACTAACTTGAGTATGCCTTTTTGTCCACACTTATACATACCCTTCTAGCTTGCAAGACAAGTATTTCCTTCAGTATTGATGCACACATACTGCACCATCCTTGCACTGAAAGTCTGAAACAACTTCAATTCTGTGGTGCAATCAAGCTATACCATCTCGCATATTCTTCTAACCGCGTTTGGTCATTATCATCATCAGGCACTGCATTGACAATATTTTTTTCACGGCTTTCCCATTCTAGCAGGTATTTCATGCGCCTAGTGCTCCAGTCTGTGCCCCTTTTCCCTCTTCCATCAATCTTGTGCAAGTCTACTCCGGTGTCGAAGTTCGCCGGTGGCCGTTGCTTGAATTTGCCAAACTGACGGAGAACTCTGTCTAGTAAGTGCCACTCTACAATCTCATACATAATTAGAGGAGGCTTCGTCATCAAAACATGCTTCCTTGCTTTGCAATAATTTGGTAACTCATCCAACTCGTTTTTATATGGTCTCCATTTAAACTACACTCAAAAATGCAATTGAATGATTAATACATTAAGTGCATGGCAACTTTCATCAGTAGTGTGTGTATAAGAATATAAGTATCTTGATACATACATGAGTGTTGTCTTTCATATTGTCAAGTTGATCCTCGTATGCTTTTAAGACATGGCTGGCGCTTTTAAGACATGACTGGCTACATTGCCAAATTCTTTAGAAGTACACCACCTAAAATAACGTAGTAAGTAGTGGTTAGTTTGGCTCAACTAATGGTGCAATGGTTTTGCCTTAAAAATTAAATATGTTCCTACTAGTGACTAATCATTTCACCGTCAAAATGAAGAAACACGGTCTTGGATTAGTATAATTTTGAAATAAATTAGTATACCTATATATATACCTGGCAGCTCTAGGTTGATCTATTAGGTCTTTGAGGGAGAGAGTGTATGTTCGGAGAGAATAAGGCGATACACTCCCAAACCCACAATCGAAGAATAATGAGGGCATCACTAATTACCCATGGCCGCCTTGCACATGCTTCGGTATAAGATGGCAAGAACAACAGACCCAACTATAGTCATTGGCCCTTTGCAAATCTCTAATGTGGTCTAAGAAACATCATCGTCTCAGCATGTTGTTTGACTTGTTGGGAAATGACGTTTCACCTAGTAATTGCATGATAAGTAGTCGGGCCATGAGTTGCACCTCTTCATCAGTTGAATGCTCTGTTAGTGGTGTTGGGTTCTTTAGACATGTCATGACCAAATGAGAGGTGTCGAAAATTAAGTTATTATTAGGCGTAATACCGAGGAGGTAATGACATATGTCACACCACTCATCTTTTGTTCTCATCTGGACACTTTTCACTGCCATGCCATCAATGCACAGTCCTAAATGAATCTTCACATCTTGCAATGTAATGGTGACTTCCCCAAATGGAAGTTGTAAACAATGCATTTCTGTGCGCCATCTCTCTACCATTGCAGTGATCAAAGACCAATCCGAATGTATCCTTTCCAATCTTGACAACCCATCAAAGCCTGCCAGTCAAATGTAAGCCATAACCTTAGCATTAAATTCTTTTTATTTTATTTTTTTTTTTCATTCTAAAATGAACTATCATATCTACAACAGTTCAAGGATTTGTTTATTCGATGAGATCCTTACCAAACTCGAGTAGATCTATGAAGCACTTGTTGGGTAAGAATAGAATTGCAAATGGGACATGGTTCAAGTTGTGTGAGGTTCTACAAAGCCAAACAAAAAAAATGTTGAAACATATAAACATTGTTATACCTCTACAATACACATGGAAACTAGAAATTCTAGGTAATTATATGTCCCTAATACAACAGTACTAGTTGTTTAGATGGGTAAAACATCTATGGGAAGATAATGGAAGAAAAAATATAAGAAAAGGAACATAGAGATATGATGGGAAGTGGGAACTAGTGAAAAATAATTTATCAATCTTATTTTATTTATTCAGTTCAAATTCGAGTTATAGGTTTACAATTCAATTTTTATATTAAATTTATTGTTAATGAAAATTTTTGTATATGTCGACATTATATTAAAAGTTGTATTAATATTAAAAAAATTGAATTTAAAAATCTAAACCTAAACTATTAATAAAAACAAAATCCCTCATTTTAACTTCCCGCCCAAAACACTCCTATAATATTGAGGTTTAAGTAATATTGTAAAATATGGTGATACAATTCATATTCGTACTACAATTGTAAATTAAAATGTGGTAATAGAATTCCAAATAAATATATTCTTTTTTACTTTCCTATTCGTAATACCATTCTACGATTAAAATGACTAATCGTAATAATATAGTACATATATTTCCCTGCAACGCAATATATACTATTAATAAAAACAAACCCTCCATTTTAACTTTCCGTCCGGAACACTTCTATACTATTAAGGTTTAAGTAATATTGTAAAATATGGTAATACAATTCATATTCGTACTACAATTGTAAATTAAAATGTGGTAATAGAATTCCTAATAAAGTATATTCTTTTTTTACTTTCCTATTCGTAATACAATTCTAGATTAAAATTACTAATCGTAATAATACAGTACATATACTTCGTTGCAACACAATCTATACTATTAATAAAAAGAAAATCCTCAATTTTAACTTCTCGTCCAAAACACTCTATACTATTTAGGTTTATGTAATATTGTAAAATATGATAATACAATTCCTATTCGTACTACAATTGTAAATTAAAATTTGGTAATAGAATTCCTAATCTATACTATTAATAAAAACAAAATTCTCCATTTTAACTTCTCGCCCAAAACACTCCTATATATTATTAAGGTTTACGTAATATAGTAAAATATGATATTACAATTCCAATTCGTACTACAATTATAAACTAAAATGTGGTAATAGAATTCATAATAAAATATACTCTTTTTTACTGTACTATTCGTATTTAGGTGAATTCCTAGCCTCATGCTAGCACTGTAGCACACCATGGGCTTATAGACTAGGCCAGGATTACAGCCTTAAAGGTCACCCTCAATAGCTTCAGTCTACATTCTATTCGGCAAGATAAGAGACTTTAGAGTTTGATGAAAATAAGAATGAGCGGTATCAAGCAAAACTAATGTTTGTTGCATGCCAATCTACTCTCACAAATACAACAACAACGGCCAAGTAGCCAAAGTGGTCAAGGGTCAAGATGGTATCAAGAATAAAGTTCCACTTGCATTTTTCGTTTGTCATAATAAATAAGAGAAATGCAAGTCGTATGTACATACATGTGTTTCAAGCAAAAAAAAAGATTTCATAATTTGACAAACTTGCCGCTTCTGAAGTTCAATGCAAGATTTGTGCAAGGATGGTGTTGTGTGTGTGCATCAACTGAAGATTCCTTAAAAAAATTTGAGTATATTTTTTCAGTTCTTTTGAGAGAAGATTTGAAAATTTAGGTGCAAGAATTTTATAGCAAAGGGGTGTTTGAAAAATGTCTGATTAATCATTTTTCAGTTGATTTGACCAATTTTGGATAACCAAATTTAGGGTTTCTAGGTTATTGGCTTGGATTTGACCAAAAATAGTTTATCGACCAGTCCATAAGCTGTTTAATTTTATGTGTTTGGTAATGGTTTATTGGGTCAATCAGCCAAAAATAGTTTATCGACTAGTCAACTTTCTGCTTTTATGGGGAGTAGTTTTAAAGCCATACTATTTAGAAGCATGAGATTATTAATTAAGAACTAAAATTTGGGAGAACATCAAGTTTCTAAATAGTATGCAATGAAGCAGAGAGTAAAACAGATAGATAAATAAATTGGTTACATTTGAACCCAATGGGGTAGCTCTAGCAAGAGAGCTTTCTTTGTGGAGAAGAATTCCGGAAGAATCCCACAAATAACGATTTCCCCTGCTCCCGTGCCTCTTGGAGCAAAAAAAATTGGTTACATTTGAGGGCTGTTAGACTATCAATGGAAAACGTTTTTCTTACTTTCTTATAGAAGCTTTCTTATATATAGAAGGTGGGAATATAATTGTGCCAGCTGGCAGCTGCAACACCTTTTTGTTGTTCCTCTTTGAAAATATCAAGCAAGATCTTCTTCGTTTGCATTTTACAGAGAGACAAATAGAGCAGTGTTTCTAATACACAACAAAGCTAGATTTTTTATTTAAAAAAAAAAAACAAAACAAAACAAAAAAAACATAAAAAATAAAAAAAATAAAAACAAACAAACAACAAAAAGAACTGAAAACACTACATATCCGAGTCAAGAAACCCGTTAACCCACAACGTCTTCTTCTCCATGGTCGTCTTCTTTGCCATCACCGCTATCTTCATCGTCATCGTCGTCTTCGTCTTCCGCATCTTCTTCGCTATAGCCGTCTTCCTCATCTTCTTGCTACTAGCGTCTTTCTCATCTTCTTGCTACCGCCGTCTAGATTGGAAATGATGTTGCCCAGAGACCCATTATATATTCTTTCCAACTTCCATTGCAAGATGTGGAGATTCTCTTAGGATTGCGCATTGATGGCATGGGAGTAGCAAAGATATTTTCAAATGAAGACAAAAGATGAGTTGTGTGACATATGTCATCATGACCTCTTCGACATTATTAGGCCTAGCAATAACTCAATTTCCTGCACCTCCTCTCTGATCCGGACATGTCTACAAAATTCGCGACCACTAACAAAGCATTCCACTAATGAAGACATAGAATGCATGACTCGGTTGCGTATCATGCAATTACTAGGTGGAGTGTTATTCCCTGGCACGTTGAACAACAATGCGAGACTATGATCCTTATTAGTGTTGTTCTTACCTTTTTGTATCAAAGCATGTGCTGGGTGACCATGGATAATGCTTGTCTAGCTAATTGGCGGTTCGTCATTCTTCTTGAATTGTGGGTTTGGGAGTTGTACATATTCTCTCTCCATTAAGACCTAATTAGATTGATTTGGAGTTGTTTGCAGGTATATATGTTCACTAATTTATTTCAAAACTATACTAAACCAAGATCATGTGTTAAAAATTAAATACCTTGCAATTAGGTACAACCCGCTAAAAAAGGCAAGAACATAAAATTTAAAACAAAGAATAAAGATGTAAATAATATTAAACTAAAAAAGAATATATTGTATGAGTTGATATAAGAAACTAGAAATAGCAGCTGGTATTTATAGTTTCTACCGTACCATTTGTAATTTTCAAAGTCATCTATACAAATATTTTTTCTAGTTTAATATTCTGTATTCCATTATTTCTTTTATATTTATGTTTTTATTTTCTTCTAGGTGAAATTATTAGTCACTTTTTTTTTTTTTTTGAAAACAATTATTAGTCACTAGTACAATCACACTTAATTTTTGCATCATGTTTAAGCAAAGTCAGTGCACCAACAGTTGAGCCACACTAACCACTACTTATTAGGATGTTTTTAGGAAGTGTACTAAAAGTTATGTTCACAGTCATGCCTTAAAAACATATAAAGATCAACTTGACAATATGAAAAAAGACACTCCTGTCTGTACTAAGATACTTATATTCTTATACACAGTGTACTAAAATTGGCGAATTATCATTTAATGTATCTTATATGGTCTTTCAATTACATTTTCTAGTGCAGTTTAGAGGATATATGAAAACGAATTGGATAAGTTACCAGATTATTGCAAATCAAGAGAGCACGTCTGGATGACAAAGTCTCCTCTGATTATGTATGAGGTAGTGGAGTGGCACTTTCCGAACAGAGTTCTCCACCAGTTTCGAAAATTCAAGCACCCGTGGCTGGCCAACTTTTACACAAAAGTAGGCTTGCACAAGATTGATGGAAGAGGGAAAAAGGGCACAGACTAGAGCATTAGGCATGTGCATTATTTGATAGAATGGGAAAAACGTGAAGAAAATGTTGTGAATGGGTGATGATGATAATGACCTAATGTGGTTACAATAATATGTTAGAGCAATCTCATTTTTCTTTTTTGGCAAGTTTTTTCAGGTGTGAAGGGGAAAAAAAAAAAGAAGAAAGAAACAGAGTGGTAAAAATAAAAGGTTTACACCCCTAGTGGCCACATCTAGTGCACACAACGTGCACCAGAAATGGGCTGTTTTAAATTTTTTTAGTGAACCCCACACACACACAAAAAAAAAGAAAAAAAAAACAATTACTTGCAAGCATGGTTGCAGTAGGCGCTAGATGTTAGTCGGGGCGGTAGAGTAGCGCCTAGCGCCTAGGCGACTAACAATAAAAAAAACAAAAAAAAACAGTGCACGTAGGCCGACTTGGTCGAATTTTGTCTAGTTCGCCGCCAATTCGGTCGAGTCGGCTGAGTTGGGCGCCTAGGCGGCCACCTAGGAGGTAATTCACCTCGGCCTAGGCGTTGGCTGATTTTTGCAACAGTGCTTGCAACAGCTCATCAAATTTTTCTCTCCTATAGGTTCTTTCCTCCACCTCAAGCTTCACCCCACAAAAAAAAAAAAAAAAGAAAAAGAAAAAAAAAGGAAAAAAAATCACAAATGGTGGTGCTCTTTAGATTGTATAACCTAATTGCACATTGTGTCATTACCAACCTGATCCACCATATTGGTCGAGGATTCATGCCTTTAGCATCAAAATTGAAGTTGTTCAGTGTGCATTTATTGGTATGTTAGTTTTTGATTGAAATGGGTAAATTTTATGAGGAATAGACCATAAGTCAATTTTTTACACCACTTGTTTGATCGTAACATGTCTACAAAATTTGCGACCATGGCAAAGCATTCAGATGGTGAAGACATAGATTGCATGACTCGGTTACGTATCATGCAATTACTAGGTAAGTGAAATGTTATTCCGAGTCACATCGAACAACATTGTGAGGCTATTTTAATTTCTTATACTACATTAGAGATTTGCAAAGTGCCAGTAACTACAGTTGGGTAGTGTTGTTCTTGACATCTTGTATTGAAACATGTGTAGGGTGACCATGGATAATGCTTGTGTAATTGGCGATTCCTCATTCTTCTTCAATTGTTGGTTTGGTTACTATCAAGATTTTCTTCAATGTGCGTATACAGTCAATATCCAATAATGAATATTTTATTTTGAGATTAAGAGTGTAACTTGATAGTAAATTACACTTTTTTCGACAACCGATAGTAGGTTTCAGGTCAATCTCGCCACCTCCTTATCTATGTCAATGAATATTTTACTTCGGGATTAAGAGTGTAGCTTGATAGTAAACTACACTTCTTTTAGCCAACTAACAATAGCTTCAGTGTTTATCTTCACACGTCAGCATCTACGTTAATGACTACATTACTTCGAGATTAAGAGTGTAGCGTGATAGTAAGCTACACTTCTTTTCTGCAAATCTTATTGAGTAAAATGACTCATACTGGATTATTTTCCTAGTGCAAGTTAAATTTTCCTAGGACACAGTGCACCATCCTTGCCCAAATCTTGCATCCAACCACTTTACCAATTTAACTCCAATCTATCATTGAACCCATAAATTAATCACAACTAAAGAACAATTGTTCACTCAACCATTCAAAAATTAAGAACATTGCAACAACACGTAGTCCAGCAAATGCATACTCGACAACTTCAATTTTGCATCGATCCCAAAACGAGCTATCATATCTACAGTAGTACCAAAAGGGTTCGTTTATTTGATGACATCCTTTCAAAACTTGAGTAGATCTATAAGGCTTTTGCTAGGTAAGAACATAATTTCAAATGAGACATGGTTCAAGTTGTGCCATGTACGTCCTAAAATTTAATTTAATTTTTTTTTAAAAATTCAAACACAAACATTGTTATACCTCTACAATACACATGAACACTAGAAATTAGAGGTAACTATATGTTCCTGATACAACAAGACTGGTTGTTTATATGGGTAGAACATATGTAGGAAGATAATGGAAGAGAAAATATAAGAAAAGGATCAAACGTATAGATATGATGGAAACTAGTGAAAAATATATAGTTTCTCAATCTTATTTTATTCTTTCAGTTCAAATTCGAGTTATATGTTTACAGTCCATTTTTATATTAAATTTATTTTTAGTAGGAAATTTTGTATATTTACACTTTATAATAAAAGTTGTATTAATAATAAAAATATTGAATTTAAAAATTTTGAAAACAATATTTCAGAAATTAAGTGCAGAACTGCTTTTATTAATATAGGAATGGATTAATTTATCTCAAAATCTTATATAATGTTTTTTCCCCTTTCTTATAATATCTTCATTTTCAACCCAGGCCAAAGACATTGACCATGTCCACTGTGCCCACTAGTTGAACAATACCCAAACAAATTGAACCACATGCATATAATTTTTCATGACAAGTATATTTATATAGGGAAAAAGGTCAGGCACCTAAACTTTACGTTAAAAGTCAATTAGGCCCTTAAATTTTTAGAAGGTACAATTAGACCCTCAACATGTCAAATTTTATAAATTATATATATATATATATATAGAGAGAGAGAGAGAGAGAGAGAGAGAGAGAAATAACCAAATGAGACCACCTGAGTCCCTTGAGACCCTAAATAAATGCACAAAAGCTACTACACACACAGACTAGATTGTGTGCAGTACACCCCCTTAAATGCACACAATCTACCATATGTGAATTCATGTAGTAGCTTCTGTGCATTTACGAAAGGTCTCACGAGACTCACAGTCTTCTGCATCTTCTTTGCTATAGTCGTCTTTCTGATCTTCTTCTCCATCGCTGTCTTCCTCATCTTCTTGCCACCGCCGTCTTCCTCATCTTATTCATTGCAGGGCAAAACAAATTGGTAGGGATTATCCATGCAGCCAAGCTAAGCAACACTATTGTTTGCTGCATGCCAATCTACTCTTACAAATGCAACAACAACAGCTAAGTAGCCAAAGTTGTCAAAGGTCAGGGAGGTATCAAGAATAAAGTTGCACTTGCTGTTGTCCTATGTCCTAAATTCGTAATAAATACGAGAAACAAATTTGTATATACTAATGTGTTTCAGGCCAAAAAAAAAAAAGAGTTAGAATTTGACAAACTCACCGCCTGTGAAGTTCAATGTAAGATTTGTGCAAGGATGATGCTCTGTGTGTGTGTGCATAAATTGAAGATTCCTAAAAGAATTTGAGGATATTTTTTTCATTTTTCTTTTGAGAGAAGAATTTGAAAATTTAGGTGCAAGAATTTTATAGCAAAGGAGTGTTTGAAAAATGTTTGATTAGACTTTTTCAGTTGATTTGAGCAATTTTGGATAATCAAAATTTAGTGTTTCATAATAAATGAAAAATAGATTAAGGAATCAGATTCCGGAGATCAGATAGCATAACTACTAACATACCCAACAAGTACAGGTTTGCATTTTTTTTTTTGCTTTAATCTGCTTTCCTCCCGGAATATGATGATTCCCACTTTAATTTGATCATTGATACAGCTTTTAACTTTTTATTTCATTTTTGGGGGTTTTTCAACAATGGGGCTTGCATTGCATGCTTATTTTATCATTATTTTTGGTTGATACCATTATTCTTGGAAGTTGCAGTCTCAAGCTCCTACAGTCCTACTGAACATGCTGGACAAGTGGACAACCACTGCATTCAAGTAACAATCAATGGCTTTTAAATTTTAAACATATTTTTTTTTTACGGTTATGGAACCGGAGCCATCCGGTTTTGAACCCTTGGGTTTGTCGTATGTACTAATAAATACGAGAAATGTAAGTCATATGTACTGACATGTGCTTCAGACGAAAAAAAATTGAAAATTTGACAAACTCACCATTTCTGAAGTTTAGTACAAGATTTGTGCATGGATGGTGCTGTGTGTGTGCATTAATTGAAGACTTCATAAAAGAATTTGCATAGAGTTGCATGCCTGCATATATGAAATTGTACTAACCGTTTTCTCAAAAAAAAAAAAAAAAAAAAAAAA